>NW_026909036.1:300000-382000 GCF_033115175.1 Lepus europaeus
ACTGATCCAGTCCATGTATGTAATAGTGGCATTGTAGTAACTCAGTCAATTTTTGGCTTTCTAGGTAGGTGCTATAGTAGACTTGGTCTATCAGTCTAATCTTTGGCCAACTGCCATCAGGAAAAATGGCCTCCCCTTGGGAAGGCTCATCCATCTTTCAAGAGCTTTCATAGCCCCCAGTGAGTGACCATTGATTTTTTCCTCTACTCTGTAGATGAGGGCTTTTGGCAGAGCTTTTATGGGTGCAATGGGGAAAGTCTGAAGAGATGCCACTTGTTTTAAGGCAAGTTCGCAGGCCGTTTTATCTGCAAATGCATTTCCTTTTGCCTCTGGGAACTCTGAGTTCTGATGTCCCCTGCAGTAGAACATGGGCAGTGGCAAACATGTAGCTGCTGTCTGTGTTGATGTTGACAGATTTTTCCCTGCTCCATCTTAAGGCCTGACTTAGTGCTATTAGCTCAGCCCTCTGAGCAGAATTTCCATGTCCCAGTGCTTGAGCCCAAATAACTTCTGAGGCAGTGACTATGGCTGCACCCACATACCTTACTCCTTCAGAGATAAAGCTGATTCCATTGGTGAACAAAACAGCATCCAGGTCCTTCAATGGGGTGTCAGTCAGGTCTACCCTCAGGTTGGTTAAGCACTACAGCACTTCCTTGCAGTCGTGAATGGGCAGTCATGAATCAGGAAGCAAGGTGGTGAGATTTAAAGCAGAAGTTTTTAGGAATATGATTCTTGGTGGATATAAGAGTAGTACCTGGTATTGGGTTATTCTTGCACTGGACAGCCACCTCTCTGAGGGGCTCTTCAATAAAACTTCCACTGAGTATGTTGCCACTATTTGTAAATCCTGATCCAAAGTCACCTTTGAAGTTTCCTTGGTGAAGATAGCCATACCTGACACAGCCCTCAAACATCCTGATCATCCAGCAGCTACATAGTCCAGTTTTTTAGCTAGATAGGCCACCAGTCTCTTCCATGGTCTTAAGGCTTGGATTAGGACCCCCTTTTTGATACCCCACACTTCTTTTTTTTTTGACAGGCAGAGTGGATAGTGAGAGAGACAGAGAAAGGTCTTCTTTTTTGCCGTTGGTTCACCCTCCAATGGCCGCTGCGGCCAGCGCATCATGCTGATCCGAAGCCAGGAGCCAGGTGCTTCTCCTGGTCTCCCATGTGGGTGCAGGGCCCAAGGACTTGGGCCATCCTCCACTGCCCTCCCGGGCCATAGCAGAGAGCTGGCCTGGAAGAGGGGCAACCGGGATAGAATCCGGCACCCTAACAGGGACTAGAACCCGGTGTGCCAGCACCACAAGGCAGAGGATTAGCTTGTTAAGCCACGGCACTGGCCTCTGATACCCCACACTTCTGCCACATAGAACTAAATGGGCTTTGACGAGTTTGGGAGGGCCAGGGCTGGGGCACTCATGAGGGACTTCTTTAGGGCTTGGAAGGTCTCACTCTCAGTTTCAGTCCACCAGAGAATGACCTCTCACCCTCCAGTGCTGGCATATAAGCATTGGGCCATTTCTGCAAAGCCTGGAACCCAAAGTCAACAGTAGCCTATAGCCCCTAAGAACTCCCTAACCTGACATTTTGTTTTTGGTTGAGGTATTTGAGAATGGCCTTTATGCAGCTGGAAGACAATGATCTCCTCCCTTCTCTTAGCTCATGTCCTAAGTAGGTAGCTGTGGATGTACAGGGCTGGGCCTTCTGAACAGATATGTGGTATGCTAGGCCCACCAATTCTTGGAGCAGAACCTCAGCAGCCTCAAAACACTCAGCCTCGGTTTTTGCTGCCAAGAGGAGGTCATCTACATACTGTAGCAGTACAACCTCTGGGTGTTGCTGTCTGAAGTGGGTCAGGTCTTGACTCAAATAGGGTGGGAGAATTTGGAACCCCTGTGGCAATCCCATCCATGTCAGTTTTCCCAAAAAAAAAAAACCCTTTTCAGATTTTTTGGGTCCACTCAAAGGAAAAATTAGATTGACTTACTGCAGCCAGAGGAAGACTGAAGAAGGCATCCTTTAAATCCAGGATGAAGTACATCTGGTGAGTAGGAGGCAAGAAGTGGGTATGAGTTAGACACTGTGGGGTGAATGATCTCAACCATTTGTTGAATTTCCGTAGATCTTGAACTGATCTGTAATCAGAGGTCTTAGGCTTTTGAACAGGTAACAGAGGTGTATTCCATGCTGGCAAGTAGGGAATTAGAAAGCCTGACTCCTGGAGTTCATCAACGTAACCAGCTATTCCTCTCTTTGCCTTTAGGCTTATTGGGTACTGCTGAACTCAGATTAGCTCAGCAGAGCTGGTTAGTTGAACAATGGGGGCTGGTGGGTGGCAAGCCCAAGGGGATTGTCCTCTGTCCAAATCTCAGTGATTTTGTTTTTTTTAACCTCTGAAGATAATCAGTGTCTAGTGAAATAGATTCAGTTCCATTCATCAAAAGATACTTCTCAGATAGGGGGCACATAGCAAGATGGAGGATGGACTTGAGTTAAAAGACAGATCAGCTGAGTCTTCATGGAAAGATATGGTAGCCTGCAGATTTCTGAGCAAGTCCCTCCCCAGCAAGGGGTAGGGGCAATACGGCATCACCAAGAAAGAATGAGTAATAATTCCCCTTCCCAAATTGGTGATCTGAGTCCTTGTCCATGATTTGTTTTTTAATTTTTCCTGTAGTCCACTGGAGAAGAGCCATTTCTTCCAAAACTGGTCCTGCTTTTTGTAACACTGAATGAGTTGACCAGTATCTACTAAAAACCTTATAGGTTTGCCCCCTACTTCTAATGTGACCATGGGCTCCAGGGGGCTTAAAGGTATGGAGCTCTGACCCCATCAGTCACCCTCTTCCACCAAAATTGGGACAGGCTCTGATCTGTGCTCTTTCTGTTTTCTTTTAGGGAACTCATTTTTCCAATGTCCATCTTCCTTGCAAAAGGCACATTGATCTTTTCTTAAGGGTGCTCTTGCCTTATTGGACCTTTGTTTGGCCCAACCTCTAAGGTCTCTTCTGTTCTTTAAAGGTTACTGCCATAATTCTGGCCATCTTTTTTTTTTGTCTGGACAGTAGCAGGGCCATCTCTATTATTATAGGCCAGTTCAGCCACCACTACCAATTTAGAAAGAAGTTTTCCCTTGCACCTTCCAATCTGTGTAACTTAGGTCTCATATTGGGGCCAACTGAGACACAAATGCTACATTAATTGTATGCCACAATAATTGTATTAATTGTATGGCTATTTTCTGGGGCTTCTGGATCTATGGGAGAATGCATGCAGTATGCTTCAAAGAGGCACTCAAGAAAAGCTGCCGAGGACTCGTCCAGCTTTTGGATGGTCTCATTTTCTTTAGGTAAATTAGTTGGCTTCTTTGCTGCTGTGAGTATTGCTGTTATAAGAATCTGGCAGTTTTTGAAGTGTCTTCATGAGTGAAAGTTACTTTAGAGAACAGTTTATGCGTCTGTATCCCCTGAACGACTTAGATGGCTATTTTTGTACTCTTTGTTATTATTTGTGAGGGTAGTTCTTTTGTCTTTCTCATTCATTTACCAGTCTAGTGAACAGATCTTTCTGACTCACATTTCTTGCACAGGGAGTCAGAAGTTGCTTTTATTTCTCTGCATTTCTCAGAATCCCAAAGGAACATTTACCTTCTTTTATAAAATTAATTATTTATTATGCATGGATGGAGAGAGAGAGAGAGAGAGAGAGAGAGAGAGAACTCCCATCTGTTGGTTTACTCTTGCAATACTTCTGGTAGCTAGAACTGGGCTGGCCTGAAGCCTGGAATCTGAAACTTGATCTTGACGTCCAATTTGGTGACAGAAATTCAACCACCTGAGCCATCATCAATGCCTCCTAGAATCTGCAGCAGCAGGAGGCTCTAGTCAGTAACTAGAGTTGGGGATCAAATCCAGGTCTCCCAGTGTAGGGCCTGGGTTTCTTATCTATGTAGATACCCACACCTATATTATGGCTTGTATATGCTGTTTTTATATTTTTAAATTTATTGGATCAAAATTATAGTTTTCAAGAAGTTATTTGTTCCTGGGAGATGTATATTATATTCAGATTATAACCACTTTGGGTATAGTCTTTTCATTTGAATTGACTAATAGCTGTCACACAAGTATCAAGTGACGGGTTATGAAGCATCCTTACATTCTTTCCCCTGAAACTATGATTCCGCCTTTTGGGATAAGACACATCGATATTATCATGTTAAGAAAATCTTCAAGAGAGATCCAAGATCACTGAATAGGGAAAAGACATGCTGATGATGACCAGGAAGATATAACAGAAGAAAAGTAGAGTTACTGCACTCTCAAAGGATAGTTGGATATACGTTTTTAGTAGAAATCAACAGAAAGAAGAGAGAGATCATGGATCAGTGTGGACAATACAGACACACAGCAATGAGTGGGTTCACCACCAGAGATTCCCATAGCTGGAGGCTAGAGGAGAAGTTACCCTCTTAGATTGAGGTGAGAGGAGTCTGAAGCAGCCCATGTCATTGGTGTTATTGCCTGAGGAAGAAACTTGCAAAACACAGCGACTTTGAGTCTGGGTTGGAACATCAGCAGGGGGTAGGGTGTCCACTTAACCCCATGAAGGGAGAGCACATTGCTTTATTCCCATCCACCCTGCCACTGACACACAAGGACACCTGACAACTAGCAGAGGGGAGGCACCATCTTAATAAGGTGAGAAGATGAATAGGAGCTGCTGTGGATGTGGACATACATGAGGGTATTTTATAGGAGAGATAAATCCACACTCTCCACTGACTTTGAGCCTGCCCTGAAGTGTTGAACTATGATACATGCTCTTCCCTTGACTCTATCACAGGCCCCTGAACTCAAGTAGCCAAGGTGGAGCACTGGCAGTCAGTAGGCTCTGGAAGTACCTCAGCTGTCTCTGCAGACAAGGCAGACTTGCAGGGCAGAGAGTTCCCCTGTTCATTAAGACTGTGGGAGCCCTGCATGCTGTGATTGTACAAGAGGGCATGCTGTGTAGCTGAGCCTCTGAGCATGCAATGTGTCTGAGTGTCTGAGGTGGGTCATTGCAGAGGGTTATGTGTTCACATTGAGGACAACAAATATTTGTGTGGCTCATTTGCATGCATGGGTGATATGTGTAGTAACTGCATGCTCACCCTAGGCATTGATCACCTTGGCAGAGAGGAGGCGAGGATGTTATCATGTCAGCCAGTGTGACCATATACTGATGATGGAGGTTTACCACATGCAACTAGGGTGTCACCCTGGACTTTTCCCCACTCTCAATCACTGACTGGAGCTCACTGGCTTCACACAGCATGAATCCTCAAAGGCATATCTCAAAGATAAACACCATCAGAAAAGAAAACCAACACATGTTTCCACATAGGCCTAATATGATATAAAAGCAACATTAAAAAGCAAAACAATATGACTCCCCAAAATGGAATAGAACAACACTTCAATATCAGGATTTGAAGAGGATATTGATAAAATGCCTAAAAGAGAATCCTAAAGAATGATCATACAATTACTCAAAAAAAAAAAAAAAGAGAATCAAATACATGGCTTAAAGTAATCCATACACAACATGGAGGAAAAATTTTGCTGGGAGATAGACATATCGAAGATAAATCAAAATGAAATATTAGAAATGAAGAGTTAAATATGTCAATTAAAATACAGTGGGAAGTCTTAATAACAGACTTGGTGAGATTTAAGAAAGAATACTCAAGCTAGAATATAAATCTTTGAAAATATCTCAAAAAAAAGGAAAAAGAAATTAGAAGATAGTAAAAGCATGTTTGAGATTTATGGGATACTATCAAATGACCCAATATACATGTGTTAGGAGTTTCTGAAAGTGTGAAAATAGAGAATGGATTGTAAGATGTATTCAAAGGAGACTGGTTTTGTAGCATAGTGGGTAAAGCCACCATCTGCAAGATGCCTTCATCATACATGGGCTCTGCTTCATGTCCTGGTTGCTCAATTTCTTTTTTTTTATTAAACTTTTATTTAATGAATATAAATTTCCAAAGCACAGCCCATGGGTTACAATGGCTTCCCCCTCCCAAAACTCCCCTCCCAACTGCAACCCTCCCCTTTCCCACTCCCTCTCCCCTTCCTATCACATCATGATTCATTTTCAATTCTCTTTATATACAGAATATCAGTTTAGTATATATTAGGTAATGATTTCAACAGTTTGCCACCATATAGCAACACAAAGTGAAAAAAAATACTGTTGGTGTACTAGTTATAGCATTAAATAAGAGTGTACAGCACATTAAAGACAGAGATCCTACATAATATTTTTTTTAAAAAAATAATTAATTTTCTATGCCATTTCCAATTTAACACCAGGGGTTTTTTTTTCATTTCCAATTATCTTTATATACAGAAGATCGATTCAGTATATAATTAGTAAAGATCTCATCAGTTTGTACCCACGCAGAAACACAAAGTGCAAAAATACTGTTTCAGTACCAGTCATAGCATCACTGCACATTAGATAACACATTAAGGACAGATCCCACATGGGATGTAAGTACACAGTGACTCCTGTTGCTGACATACAATTTGAAACTCCTGTTGATGGTGTCAATAATCTCCCTAGGCTCTAGTCATGAGTTACAAGGCCTTTAGAGTTCACTGACTTTGATCTTATTCCGATAGGGTCATAGTCAAAGTGGAAGTTCTCTCCTCCCTTCAGAGAAAGGTACCTCCTTCTTTGATGGCCCCGTTCTTTCCACTGGGATCTCACTCACAGAGATTCATTTAGGTCTTCTTCTTTTTTTTTTTTTCATTTCCATGGTATCTTGGCTTTCCATGCCTACAATACTCTCATGGACTCTTTAGCCAGATCCGAATGCCTTAAGGGCTAATTCTGAGGCCAGAGTGTTGTTTAGGACGTCTGCCATTCTATGAGTCTGCTGTGTATCCCGCTTCCCATGTTGGATCTTTCTCTCCCTTTTTGATTCTATCAATTAGTATTAGCAGACACGTGTCTTGTTTGTGTGATCCTTTTGATTCATACCTATCAGAGCCATCGATTGTGAACTGAAATTGATCACTTGGACTAGTGAGATGGCATTGGTACATGCCACCTTGATGGGATTGTATTGGAATCCCCTGGTACATTTCTAACTCCATCATTTGGGGCAAGTCTGATTGAGATTGTCCCAAATTGTTCTTTTTTTTTTTGACAGGCATAGTGGACAGTGAGAGAGAGACAGAGAGGAAGGTCTTCCTTTTGCCGTTGGTTCACCCTCCAATGGCCGCCGCGGTAGTGCGCTGCGGCTGGCGCACCGCGCTGTTCCGATGGCACGAGCCAGGTGCTTCTCCTGGTCTCCCATGGGGTGCAGGGCCCAAGCACTTGGGCCATCCTCCACTGCACTCCCTGGCCACAGCAGAGAGCTGGCATGGAAGAGGGGCAACCGGGACAGGATCGGTGCCCTGACTGGGACTAGAACCCAGTGTGCCGGTGCTGCAAGGCGGAGGATTAGCCTGTTGAGCCACGGCACCGGCCATTGTACATCTCCTCCCTCTCTTTTTCCACTCTTAAATTTAACAGGGATCACTTTTCAGTTAAAATTTAAACACCCAAGAATAACCGTGTGCCAATTACAGAGTTCAACCACTAGTACTAGAACAACAACAACAACAACAACAACAACAAATACTAAAAAGGATAAAGTATTACATTGTACATCCAGAATCAGGACAAGAGCTGATCAGGTCATTGTTTCTTATAGTGTCCATTTCACTTCAACAGGTTTCCCCTTTGGTGCTCAGTTGTCGCCGATTAGGGAAAACAAATGATATTTGTCTCTTTGGGACTGGCTTAATCCACTCAGCATGATGTTTTCCAGATTCCACCATCTTGTTGCAAATGACTGGGTTTCATTGTTTCTTACTGCTGTATAGTATTCTATGGAGTACATGTCCCATAATTTCTTTATCCAGTCTACTGTTGATGGGCATTTGGGTTGGTTCCAGGTCTTAGCTATTGTGAATTGAGCTGCGATAAACATTAATGTGCAGATGGCTTTTTTGTTTGCCAAATTAATTTCCTTTGGGTAAATTCCAAGGAGTGGTATGGCTGGGTTGTATGGTAGGGTTATGTTCAGGTTTCTGAGGAATCTCCAGACAGACTTCCATAGTGGCTTAACCAGTTTGCGTTCCCACCAACAGTGGGTTAGTGTCCCTTTCTCCCCACATCCTCTCCAGCATCTATTGTTGGTAGATTTCTGAATGTGAGCCATTCTCACCGGGGTGAGGTAAAACCTCATTGTGGTTTTGATTTGCATTTCCCTGACTGCTAGTGATCTTGAACATTTTTTCTCCTGTCTGTTGGCCATTTAGATTTCCTCTTTCGAAAAATGTCTATTGAGGTCCTTGGCCCATCTCTTAAGTGGGTTGTTTGTTTTGTTGTTGTGGAGTTTCTTGATTTCTTTGTAGATTCTGGTTTTCAACCCTTTTTCTGTAGTATAGTTTGCAAATATTTTTTCCCATTGTGTCAGTTGCCTCTTCACTTTCCTGACTGTTTCTTTTGAAGTACAGAAACTTCTCAATTTGATGTAATCCCAAATGTTAATTTTGGTTTTGACTGCCTGTGCTGCTGGAGTCTTTTCCAAGAAGTCTTTGCCTGTACCTATATCTTGCAGGGTTTCTCCAATGCTCTCTAATAATTTGATGGTTTCGGGTCGTATTTTTAAGTCTTTAATCCATGCTGAGTGAATTTTTGTGTAAGGTGAAAGGTATGGGCCTTGCTTCAAGCTTCTGCATGTGGAAATCCAATTTTCCCAGCACCATTTATTGAATAGGAAGTCCTTATTCCAGGGATTAGTTTTAGATCTTTGGTCGAATATAAGTTGGCTATAGATGTTTGGATTGATTTCTGGTGTTTCTATTCTGTTCCATTGATCTATCCACCTGTTTCTGTACCAGTACCAAACTGTTTTGATAACAACTGCCCTGTAGTATGTCCTGAAACCTGGTATTGTGATGCCTCCGGCTTTGTTTTTGTTGTACAAGATTGCTTTAGCTATTCAAGGTCTTCTGTGTCTCCATATGAATTTCAGCATCATTTTTTCCAGATCTGAGAAGAATGTCTTCAGTATCTTGATTGGTATTGCATTGAATGTATAAATTGCTTCTGGGAGAATAGACATTTTGATGATATTGATTCTTCCAATCCATGAGCATGGAAGATTTCTCCATTTTTTGGTATCCTCTTCTATTTCTTTCTGTAAGGTTTTGTAGTTTTCATCGTAGACATCTTTTTTTTTTTTTTTAACTTTTATTTAATGAATATAAATTTCCAAAGTACAGCTTATGGGTTACAATGGCTTCCCCCCTCCCGTAGATTCCCTCCCGCCCGCAACCCTCCCCTCTCCCGCTCCCTCTCCCCTTCATCTTTAACATCCTTGGTTAAGTTTATTCCAAGGTATTTCATTGTTTTTGTAGCTGTTGTGAATAGGATTGATCTTAGAAGTTCTTCCTCAGCCGTGGTATTACCTCTGTATACAAAGGCTGTTGATTTTTGTGCATTGATTTTATATCCTGCTACTTTGCCAAACTCTTCGATGAGTTCCAATAGTCTCTTAGTAGAGTTCTTTGGGTCCCCTAAATAAAGAATCATATCATCTGCAAAGAGGGATAATTTGAGTTCTTCCTTCCCAATTTGTATCCCTTTAATTTCTTTTTCTTGCCTAATCACTCTGGCTAGAACGTCGAGAACTATATTGAATAGCAGTGGTGAGAGTGGGCATCCCCGTCTGGTACCAGATCTCAGCGGAAATGCTTCCAACTTTTCCCCATTCAATAGGATGTTGGGCGTGGGTTTATCATATATTGCTTTGATTTTATTGAGGAATGTTCCTTCCACACCCAGTTGGTTAGAGTTTTCATCATGAAAGGGTGTTGTATTTTATCAAATGCTTTCTCTGCGTCTATTGAGAGAATCATATGGTTTTTCTTCTGCAGTCTGTTAATGTAATGTATTACGTTGATGGTTTTGCAGATGTTGAACCATCCCTGCATACCAGGGATAAATCCCACTTGGTCTGGGTGGATGATCTTTCTGATGTGTTGTTGCATTCTATTGGCCAGATTTAATTGAGAATTTTTGCATCTATGTTCATCAGGGATATTGGTCTGTAATTCTCTTTCAATGCTGCATCTTTTTCTGGCTTAGGAATTAAGGTGATGCTGGCTTCATAGAAAGAATTTGGGAGGATTCCCTCTTTTTCGGTTGTTTTGAATAGTTTGAGGATAATTGGATTTAGTTCTTCTCTAAATGTCTGGTAGAACTCAGCAGTGAATCCATCTGGCCCTGGGCTTTTCTTTGTTTGGAGGACCTTTATTACTGTTTCAATTTCTGTGTCAGTTATGGGTCTGTTTAGGTTTTCTATGTCTTCCTGGCTCAATTTAGGTAGGTTGTATGTGTCCAAGAATCTGTCCATTTCTGATAGATTTCCCTGTTTGCTGGCATACAAGTCCTTGAAGTAATTTCTGATGATTCTTTTTATTTCTGTGGTGTCTGTTGTTACGTTTCCCTTTTCATCTCTGATCCTATTGATTTGGGTCTTTCTCTTCTTTTTTTAGTCAGCCAATGGGGTGTCAATTTTGTTTATTTTTTCAAAAAACCAGCTCTTCGTTTGGCTGATTTTTCTAATTTTTTTTTGCATTCAATCCTGTTGATTTCTTCTTTGATTTTAATTATTTCTCTTCTCCGACTGGGTTTGGGTTTGGTTTGCTGCAGATTTTCTAGATCCTTGAGATGACTTGAAAGCTCATGTATTTGATGCCTTTCCAATTTCTTGATGTAGGAACCTATTGATATAAACTTTCCTCTTTACACTGCTTTTGTTGTATCCCATAGGTTTTGGTATGTTGTGCTTTTATCCTCATTTACTTCCAGAAAATTTTTGATTTCTCTTTTAATTTCTTCTATGACCTATTGTTCATTCAGGAGCATGTTGTTCAATCTGTGTGTGGGTTTGAGTCCCAGGTCCACTCCTGATTCTAGTTTCCTGATGATGGGCTACCTAGGAGGCACCAGGTGATGACACAGGTGCTTAAGTCCCTCCCTCCTCCACAGGACCCCTTAGTGAAGTCTGAGCTCCTGGTTTTGGACTGGCCTAGAGCTGGCCATTGCAGGAATTTGGGGAGTGATAACCCTTTCCTAAGATAGATAGATAGATAGGTAGACAGACTTAAATATACATGTATCTAAATTTTGCTATCTTCTGCTACTTATTTTCAATACTCTGTGCACAAAAAGTAATTTTCTGATAACCTCTAAAATGCTTGAAAATGTTTACAAATATAAACTGTTGCTAAAAACCAACATATGTCATTAAATGTTTATGACTCTTCTGGTTTTGATCAATTAATGAAACAGAAGAAATAGTTTTAAACATGGATCAGAGAACAATGGAAATACTTGTATCAAAATGTATTCTTTTGATTCTCTCTTCATGCTGTGGACCTGTCAAATACCTCTTTTGGGAATGACATAACGTAAGAGAAAATCTTTGCCCAGATTTACTTGAGGGGTCCAGAATTCTAGTCTATATGATTTCAGGTATTTTTCATTGTCTGGAAAAAACATATTTATATATTCAACTTGTTTCTTTCATATCCAAAGCCCTTAAAATGAAATTTTAAAAAAGAAGATTCATTTTCTATTTATTTTGTGTCTGCTTCCTCAATAAGAATGGGCTTAAAAATCTATTCCATTGTAGGGGTTGTGAGGACATGTACTTTTCCAGATAGTGTCCATGTATTGGTGAGAAGCACAGAAAAGTTAGATAATAAAGGTGATAACAAATTCTGTAGGATTTAGAAAATGAAACAACAGACATTTGGGTTAATGTTTGTGATCCAAGAATTAAAATTTAAAGTCTGCCTGAAATAATTCTATTACTGTGTCATGGTGACAACACATTATATTCAGAGAGAAATGTAGTTTTCAGTTTTCTTTATATATGAAAGAATTATAGCCAAAAAAGGCAAAATATCATTATCTATGAATTTGCTCATTTACCAATGTTACTGTCATTTTGCAAAAAAAAGATATTATATAAAAATAATTTTTATTTTAGAATTATCTTCATAGAACTATAATAAGGTCATTGAGGAAACATGTTTACAGGTTTGTGGTAGAGTGGCAAGATGGCGGAATAGGAAGGAAGCACACTATTAGTCCGGGGGAGAGACAGTTTAATAAAAGTGGAGATACTGCAGGGTCAAGGAAGAGTAGGGGAAGAAACAGCAGAGGAAACACTTCCGGAACTAGTGATTCACAGTGGACCTGCGTGGAGAGCGTGGGAGCCCAAGTTTGGGACACCAGCGGCAGACTCAACACACCAGCGCTGGAACACGAGGTGAGCCGAACCTTAATAGCCTGAGAAACCAGTGGGCAAGCAGAAAGAGGAGACTAGAGGAAACAAGGCTTGAAACACCGTGGGGAAAAGTTCACCAGGCTAACTAGAAGAGAGAGAGGAAAAAAAAAAGTGACCAATACGGACACAAGTTTCTCTCTCTCCGCTCACCCCTCAAAGGCTAGCAAGACAAAGAGCAGGCGCCATTTTGGACATACGTTATAAGCAGGGTGACCTCAGGTCTGCACCGGCCCTGAGCCTAGCAGAAAAACCTGACTATGGGGGGAGGGGTGAAATAATAGGAGATTAGGATCTAACTTGGCAACCCAGTGGGAGACTGCAGGAGAATTGGAGCCCACACTGAGGGCAGCACAGATTCCCTGTGTGGTCCTTGGGAAAGAGCTTCCGATCTCTGGCTCCTGTGGGTATATCATTTGCCTGCTAACTACCTCCAATTAATTCAACTGTGCGGAATTACTTCCCTTTTGAATCAAAAAAAGAAAGAAAGAGATTTACCACACCTAACCTGGGAGTGTCATCTTTGACACACCCTCAACACTGAGGAACCAAAGAGAACTCTCAGGCCACACTCATCTCAAGCCTCTAAGGCTCCACCGAAAGCAACCAGTCCACTTAATATAGAGCCATAGTGTAACAAGAAAAAACACCACAGAGAATAAACCAAATATCTCCAACATGCCATACAACAAACGCAAAAACCGAGGTAATAAGAACAAGGAAGACACTATGACACCCCCAAATGAAAAAGACACCCCAATTCAAGATTATGAATAGGATGAGATAGAAGAAATGCAAGAAGCAGATTTCAAAAAATTGATAAGAACATTAAGAAGTTCTCGAAAACAAATCCTTGAACTACAGAAATCCTTAATGGTCAAGATAGAAAATCTCTTGTGGGCAAATGAAATATTAAGGAGGAATCAAAATGAAATGAAACAACTAGTAGAACAAGAAACTGTGATAGTGATGAGAAATCATAATGAAATGAAGAATTCAATAGATCAAATGACAAACATATTAGAGAGCCTTAAAAACAGAATGAGCGAAACAGAAGAGAGAATATCAGACTTAGAAGACAGAGAACAGGAAAGGAAACAGGCAAACCAAAGAAAAGAAGAAGAAATTAGAAATCTAAAAAATATTGTCGGGAATCTACAGGATACTATTAAAAAACCTAACATTCGGGTTCTAGGAGTTCCTGAAGGCATGGAGAGGGAGAAAGGATTAGAAGGCATTTTCAGTGAGATACTAGCAGAAAATTTCCCAGGTTTGGAGAAGGACAGAAGCATCTTAGTACAGGAAGCTTATAGAACCCCTAATAAACATGACCAAAAGAGATCCTCACTACAACATGTTGTAATCAAACTCACCACAGTGAAACATAAAGATTCTAAAAGGTGCAAGAGAGAAACGTCAGATTACTCTTAGAGGATCTCCAATTAGACTCACAGCTGACTTCTCATCAGAAACCCTACAAGCTAGAAGGGAATGGCGAGACATAGCCCAGATACTAAGAGAGAAAAACTGCCAGCCCAGAATATTATATCCTGCAAAGCTCTCATTTGTGAACGAAGGTGAAATTAAGACTTTTCATAGCAAACAGAAACTGAAAGAATTTGTTGCCACTCACCCTGCCCTGAAAAAGATGCTTAAAGATGTGTTACACACAGAAACACAGAAACATGGTCACCAATATGAAAGAAGGTAAAGGAAGGAAACCTCACAGCAAAAGATCACAGGAAGCTCAATTTCTCTTTGACATAGAATTAAACTCTGATGCTCTGTTAAAGCAATGTGTTAAAGTAATCTATTATGTGCTCTTGATGTCTGTTAAACTCTAATTGTTCAAAAACAGCTGAATTTTTATTAAGAGCTATGGGTTATTTAAATATGCTTATTTTCAAAGATTTGAATAGTCACCTTGTAACAATGATCAAATTTGGTCTATGTTATGTCTTGATCTTAAGGAATCTTTTTTCAACCAGATATTTTGGATTTTGAGCCTTCTTGGCATTCTTGACAGGCATTCAAAAAATCAAAGTTTCAAACAATCTGGTCTCTAAAATTTCCAGTATATCCTGGACTTTGGTTTTTCCAGTTTGGGCCCAACTGAAAAAAATCAAAGGACCTATGTCTCTCATCTTATAGAGACACCAACTAATCAGGCTATTTGGATTATATTAGAAGGACTGTCAGGATGTGATATGGTACCAGACTTTAAGTTTCTATCATGGAAAATGCTATTAATACAAATGTTTGAGAATTAAAAAGTCTAATGATCTTGTGTTACTAGACATGATAGTTATCTTAATGAGAAAGCCCCAGAGGCCTAAAAGTTTAAATACTTGTAAAATCCTACAGGTGCTTTCAAAAATTCTGTGAAGTAAGCAAGTGTCTCTTGTTGGTTGATGAGTTTATAATTTTAAACATGGCGACTTAAAGTCTTTTGTCATCCACAGTTATATATGATTTGCTGCTCATAAAACTAAAGCATTGTTGGTTCTGTGTTTAGCTGTCCTCCTATAGGTTCCTATGGACTTTTTCCAGCCATTTCTATTGTATTCAGTACTTTGGGATGGCTCTGTAAACAGATGAAGCCAATAATGTATTAACAGTACCAACTGAGAGAAAGTATGGTTAACTGAGGTTACTAAAAACAAAAAGCAATTCAAATCAATTGGCAATCTACAAAAAGAGTTAAAGATTTTAAAAGCTATTATTAAATTTGCTAGATTGGTCTATTGTGTTATGTTCTATGTGTGTACATATTGTATGTCCACATGGGGAAATTTTATTAAGAGTTTTGTTTTAAATGGCTTATAGATAAGATTGTCCATAAATTTAAGCTGCTAAAATCAATCAAAGATACATTTTAATTTGTGTGAGCTGAATCTGTGTATCATATGGTTTAAACTTGTTGGTAGAAAGAAACTAAAAACATTTTATATGGTTGTGCTTAAGTTTACTGGTTAAACAAACTACACCATGTTAGATATTTAAGAGGTGTTTTCAAATACATGATTCTTAAAATTTATAGAAGGCATTGGACCTTCTGGTAAATGTTTTCTTAAGTTGTTATCTAATGGTTGAAACGGTTTACTAAGTATTCATGTAATATTACTATTGTCAGCAAGCGATCTAGGACTTGCTCCCTCATTTCTCTATTCTAAGCCCAACTTGTTCTTTCATTTCTCTATTCTCTTCAAGGTAGGAAACTAATTCTATTATGAAGGAATCTGTAGGACGCACAATTTAATCTTTAGACCTTATAAAAGAGATGGCTAACATTTTTCTGTAATAGCATAGCCAAAATAAGAACTTAGATAATAATCTCATAGCTAGATTCACTTCGCCATCAGTGAAATATACAGTAAGTAGAAAAAAACCTCCCTTTCAGACCAAAGGGAAAGAAAGTGTTAAAGTGAGAATATAATTTTCCTCATGGGCATTGTCTACCTTAGAAAAACTACTACAGAACATGCCTGTGACTATAGACTTGTAGTTCAGGCCACTGAAGATCAGAGATGGGACACGGGCACTCCCTTGACTTGCATCCTCTGGTCTGCTATAACACAAACCAGGAGGAAAAGAAAGCTAGGCATCAGAAGCAATGGGTGGCAGGCCTATTAATGGCTGATCTGTACAGTGATCTGCCCTCAAGGGGACCCAACAGGCCAGTCCACTGCAGTGGCTTTCAATGTGGTAAGCCTGGGCTTCAGCATAAGTCAGCTTGTGAAGAGCCCTGGCAGCTCTGCCAAGAGTTGGATCACTGGAAATGGAGCTGCCCTGGAGTTGAAGGATGCCCAGGTCAGAGCCACAGTTCTTATTGGCTCTAAGCTGAAAAGCCCTTCACTCAGCCCAACTTCCAAAGTGACCACTGCAGCTGAGGGGATGGTCAAGTAGGGTTAGCAACATTGCAGGCAGAACTGTAAATTTCTTGTTAGAGATGCCACCTGCCTTTACCTGGCCAGCTCTCCTCCCAGGCCAGCCAAGTAATGAAAGTCAACAGAGTGCCTTCCCCTAGGAGGTTCACACCTCCCTTAGGATATACCCCATGTGAAGAGATAGATAGGTCTGGGACTCTTAACTTACAAGGCCTAAAGCCCAACAGATTATTATCAAGCCCCTTCTGTCAGGTTCTATTTGCCTCTCAATCAGAAAAATTACTTGTAGCTTAGACAGCACCTTTCTTAGCTCCTCTAATAATGACTCTGTCCTTTGTTCTAGACCCTGTCTAGCATACTTGGGCCTCATTCCTTTGTAATCATAACCTCTACTCTACCACCAATGGCTCTACTCCCAACCTGTGTGTACTGATGGTCCTCTTCCCCACTTATTGCTGTATAATTGTTCAAACCTGGTAAATGCCACTCTTAGGATCATTGGTTACTATCCTCACTCTGTCTTTTATGACCTTGTCTAAATATGATCATATAAATATGATCAAACTTGGAAGGCTTCCATAGCCTTGTCAACTCATGACGACAGCCTAGGATGGTTACTGGCGCCATAAACTAGAGCGTCAATTTGTTGGGTCAACAACAGGAGCCACTGTGCACTTGCTCCTCATGTGGGATCTCTGTCCTTAATGTGCTGTACATTTTGATTTAATGCTATAACTAGTACTCAAACAGTATGTTTCACTTTGTGTTTCTATGTGGGTGCAAACTGTTGAAATCTTTATACTAAATTGATCTTCTGTATATAAAGAGAATTGAAAATGAATCTTGATGCAAATGGAAGGGGAGAGGGAGCAGGAGAGGGGAGGGTTGCGGGTGGGAAGGAAGTTATGGGAGGGGGAAGCCATTGTAATCCATAAGCTGTACACTGGAAATATATATTCATTAAATAAAAGTTAAAAAAATCTGCAAAAAAAGAAACATGTTTACAAAAGTAATACTAGAGAAAATGATTATATAATAAATACAAAATAAATAATAAATTCAAGATAAATCAGGGCTATTTTTATTTTGTGATTTTTATTTTGATGAAAATCCACGAAGAAATATATTCCACAGATTGTCTATTCTAAATTAAAGGAGTGGTGAGTAATTTGTCCCAGAGACAAACACTAAATCTTTTGCATCTTGCAATTAGATATATTTATTCTGTATGGTACAACTAACTTCATTTCACCATTGAGTAAAGTGACACACTGTAAGATGTTTTCAAAAGAACACACCAAAATTTGAATTTAACATTGTATTATGTTTAACTACTGCTTAGATTTTCGTATGATAAGATTAAAGACATGCATAGGAACAATTGTGTAAAATAAATTTTAGTGATTTTTTGAACGATAATAATGGATGCTTCTGTTTATGCTGTTTGTCAATAAAAGTTCTGTAGGTCATCAGTGTTGTGGTGCAATGAGTTAGGCCACTGCCTGCAATACCAACATCCCATATGGACACTGACAGCTCCTCTTCCCATCCTACTCACTGCTAGTGCACCTGGGAAAGCAGCAGATGACTCAAGTAGTTTGCCACTTTCATGCAAGTGGGAGACCCAGATGGAGTTCCACACTGCTAGATTAGGTAAGCCCCAGCCTGGCCATTACAGCCATTTGGGAGTGAACCAGTGGATTAAATATTTCTCTATCTCTCCCTCTGTCTCCATAATTCTATTTTTAAATAAATAATTTTACAAACAATTTTTCTTCTGTAAATGATATACTTACTGATGATTTCACTAGATTGTGCACATATCCCTAGTAATTTGTATATACATATATAATTATCTTCTGTCATGATTATGAGTAAACATGCTCATGAAAACATTCAAGGAGTTCACCCATGGCAGTTTTATAAGAGAAAATGTGAAGTATAAATGGCCAATCTTTTCCAAACCCCATCCCCTATACACAAACAGTGCTTAGTAGTGCCATTGACATGGGAGACCCTGGATTGCTTCCTGATTTTCTTAATCTTAACTTACTTTGTGAAAATAATTCGCCTGTGAATGCCCATCTACATTACACATTTCTTGCATATTCATCATTTATAAAAAATGAGGAGATTAAGAACATTCTTATAGGTAAAAAGACCCTTTTCCATGGCACATTTGTTCTTTTATTTTCATGGGTAGAAGCTAATATGATTGTTTTGAAACTCAGCAATGCTTGATGCCACAATGAAATCACAGGAGTGGAGTTTTGGCAAAACCAAAGGAAGCATAAATCTTGGGAGGTATCAATGGTTTATCAGCATAAGTGCATTGGGTATATTGGGAAGAACTAAAATGCCTTTAGTGACTTACATAGTAGAAACACCAGGTTTATCCTGTGTGAATATTGAAAAAGGCAGAATCAACTGACTGAGCCAAGATGTTTTCAGATGAGAGAGACATGGGAGACATTTTAAATAGATTCAGTATAGGCAAAATTTGGCAGTTCATAACCTAAAGTCCTTAAGTGAACAAGGATCCATCCAGAGATCATTAGTAAAGGGATATGGGAGACTGAGTGAATATAAGAAATTATCTTAATACAAAACCTGCTACTCTCCTATTAGGAGAAGCTTGGGCTACTATCACACCCTCTGGGAAGGGGGGGAATGTTCTGGAATGCAGATATTAGACAAATAAAAACCTGTCTGTTAGCTGCTATTGACAGTTTCAGTTCATTTCAAGTTTTATTGTTCTATAAAATTATGAATTTAGCCTATAAGTTTACTATATGGCTTTTTAATTCTGGTCAGTCACCTACAATTCAATGACATTTTTTTTGACAGGCTGAGTGGACAATAAGAGAGAGAGAGAGAGAGAGAGAGAGAGAGAGAAAAGTCTTCCTTTTCCATTGGTTCACCCCCCAATGGCCACTGTGGCTGGCGTGCTGCGGCCAGTGCACCACACTGATCCAAAGCCAGGAGCCAGGTGCTTCTCCTGGTTTCCCATGCAGGTGCAGGGCCCAAGGACTTGGGCCATCCTCCACTGCCTTCCCAGGCCACAGCACGGAGCTGGACTGGAAGAGGAGCAACTGGAACAGAATCCAGCACCCCAACTGGGACTAGAATACAGTGTGCTGGCGCCACAGGTGGAGGATTAGTCTATTGAGCCATGGTGCTGGCTCAATTCAATCACATTTGTCATTAAGCAAACTGCAATGGTGTGAATCTGATAAAATTTATTAAATATTAGTAAACCTCAGAACTTATATCTATGTTCTATAAAAGGGCAATATAAACTTTTAATTATGAAATTTGAACATTTCTTTTCAAATATGAAATCATTTTAACATATCAATGGGATGCATGCCCAGAACTGATAGGTAAATTTGCAGAAAATGGCTAATATGGCCTTATCAGTTTCTATCATCCTCCTATTCCCTTTTCCTGGGCCCGCAATCCTTCAGTTCTACCACTATTATCCTTTTCTTATTTTAGAAATATTTTAATGCATTTATTGCCAATCTGTGAATGACATGATTTCACTATTTTTGAAGAGTTAGTTGAAGTACCAACAATAAGCTATATATATTAAAGTATAGAACATTATACATTTTAATGTACAAATGCAGTAAAAACAGTTTACTGAAATTATTCATGTTCCCATTACTCCTTTCCTAAGTTTTACTATTTGATTTGAAAGTCAGGTTATAGAATATGGAGGTAGTAGAAGGAGAGAGGGAGAGGGAGAGGGGGAGAGAGTTATCTTCCATCTGCTGATTCACTAACAGATGGCCAAGTTCAGGCCAGGCCAAAGTCAGGAGCTACATCCAGGTCTCCCACGTGGGTAGCAGGGGTCTCAAATACTTGGGCCATCTTCCACAGCTATCCCAGATACATTAGCAGGTAGCTAAATTGGAAGCAGAACAGCTGAGACTTGATTCAGCACCCATATTGGAACCTGGCATCATAGTCAACAGCTTAGTGTGCTATACCACAATACCCCCACCCATTAAAAGAATCTGCTCATTTCTTTCTTTTTTTTTGATACAGCCTTCAGGGACTTGAATTTCATTTCCTGGGCATTCTTTGCCTTTCACAGTTAGTTATATGATATAGCTGTCCATCCAGAAATAATTTAATTTGCCAAAAGCATCTTTAAATAAGAAGTATCAAGCAATAGAGAAAAGAAGAGAAATTAAAAGGTTTTTGTTAGAATAATTCAGGCAAAAAAAGACACATCACTAATGAAGAAATATAAAGGGCATGTTACACTAATCTTACAGAAGTTTAAAAGATTATAAACTGGGTCCAGCACTGTGGTACAATAGATTAAGCCACCATCTGAATTGTTGGCATTCCCTCGAGACACCAACTGTTCCAATTCTTATCCAGCTCCCTGCTAATGCCCCCAGGGAAAGCAGCAGAGGTGGTCCAAGTCTTTGGGCTCCTGCACCCATGTGGGAAACCTGGAAGAAGCTCTGGGCTCCTGGCTTTGGCCTGGTGCCCAGTCCTAGCCATTCTAGCCATTTGGGGAGTGAACCAGCAGATGGAGGATCTCTTTCTCTCTCTTCTTTTCTCTCTCTGTAGCTCTGTCATTCAAATAAATAACATCTCTTGTTAAAAATTATTATAAATAAATACTCTGAATCATTGTAGGTCAACAGATTAGACAATTTAGATGAAATACATATATTGCTAGAAAAATATAAAATATCACACTTACTTAAGAAACTAAAAATGTTAGTATCCTAAAACAATAACAATAAATTGTATCAATAATTTACAAAATTACTCAAAGTCCAGACCCACATATTTTCCTTAGTGAATTCTACCAAGCATTTAAATAAATAATATCAATATCTTGTAAACGCTCCCAAAGAACACAGAATATTTACAAACTCATTTTTTGAGGTCCATACCATACAGATACTACTGTTATACACAGATACATAAAAAAGAAAGCTACAGCTCTGGGAAGTATGGTGGTGCACCAAGTTAAGCTCCCACTTGGTATGACCACATCCTGTATTGGAGTGCCTGGCTAAATCCCTGACTACTCTGTACTTCTGATCCAGTTTCAGATTAATGCATCTAGGAGACAGTAGATGATAGCCCAAGTGCTGTGTTCCTGCCTTCCATATGGGAAATCCAGATGGAGTTTCTGGCTCTTGGCTTTGGCCTGGCCCAACACCAGCTATTGCAAGCATTTGTTGAGTGACTGAAAAGATTTCCTTCCTCCATCCCCCATTACTCTGAAACAAATAAATCTTTGAAAAAAACTACAGAGAAATTTCCCTCATGAATATGGAAACAATCCTCAAATAATGCTGGCAAACTAAATTCAACCACATGAGACATATGCTTACAATGGACTCCAAAGATATCAGGTCCTAATCCCTGCAGTCTGTAAACGTTATATTACTGAGGAAAAGAGATGTCTGCATATGTGATTACATAAAAGGTTTTAGGGGCCAGAATCATGGCATAGTGGGTAAAGCCACCACCTGTGACACCAGCATCCCATATGGGCAATGGTTCAAGTTCTGGCTGTTCCACCTCTGATTCAGCCTCCTGTTAATGTGTCTGGGAACTCAGTTGAGGACAGTCCAAACTGGATCCCTGCACCCATATGGGAGACCAGGAACAATCTCCTGGCTCTTGGTTTTGGCCTTGCCCAGCCCTAGCCAATTTGGAGAGTGTATCAGCAGATGTGAGATTCTCTCTCTCTCTCTCTCCCTATCTCTCTCTGTAGAAATTCTGCATTTCAAATAAATAAAATAAATCTTAAAAAATAAAATTTTAAAAAAGGTTGTAGGCTGTACAGATCATCTTGGATTCAGGAGTTCCCTAAAAGCCACCATTGTTTGCTATGGAATAAACTCAAGAGGTAGATTCAATGAAAACAGAAGAGAAAGGATTGTGAAACCAGAGAAGAAAGATTTGTGCAGATCTTGGCCCTGAAGTTTGTGGAGTTGTGACCAAGAGCCCAGGAAAGCCAGCCACCACCAGAAGCCAGAAGCACCAGAGAATGGCTGCTGCACTAGAACCTTGGAGAGCCTTGATTTTCATATAGTGATACTGATTTTGGACTTCTGACCTCTAGAACTGTAAGAACAAATTTGCTATTATAAGCCATCAAACTCTGTTCCAGCAGCCACAGAAAACAAATACAACATATAAACATAAGTGTATGAATAACAGAGAATAACTGCATAAGGTATCACAGAAATGCAAGTTTATCTTAACACTAAAGAACAAATGAGCATCAATAAATTCTGAAACAGTCAAAAGACTCACAATCATATGAATGAATACAGAAAAAAAAAACATTTGACAAGGTCTAACATTCCTGATACAAAATTCGGATTGAAGGAAACTTTCTCTGCATGGTAAATTACATACATGTGGCCCTGTAGGTAACACCATGCTTGCTACTATGAGTAAGCACCAGATGTAAGGCTAACATCAGGAACAGGGCAATGAGCTATACTCTCACTGTTTCTGAACAAAATTGTGCTTGGTGCTCCAGGCAGTAAAATCAGCTAGACCGCAGTGGACACAAAGTTGCTGAGGGATCCAGGGCCAAGCTGAAGTTGCTGTATACAGGGCAAGACAGGTTGTCTGGAGGCCTGGAGGAGGGGCTAGATCTCACCAAACAGGTGCAAGAGACAAAAAGAGAGCTGCCCCAATATCAGACAAGCGTCCCCAATTCCAGAGATGACCATGAGGAAGTTCACGTCACCCTACAGCCAGGTCCAGCAGTTCGGCCAGCTCCATCTCCCCTTTCTTGCTACACCCAGACCCACAGACTCACCATTTCTCAGCTTCTCAGGTGTTTGGCTTCCTCCTCCCAGAGCAGCAAAAGATGAATAATCTGAGCAGATCATCTCTGCAGCCTTGATATGACTGTGACGTGCAGAGCTCGTGGGATTACGCAATCTTGTCACGGGTGTGCCTGATTGGACAGTTTGCAAGGCCAGTGAACTCCCACAGATGTAGCCAATCAGTATCCTCCATAGCAGGGGACGTGCTTGCTTGTGATTGTACTGAGTTTATAGATTGAAAGTCCTGGCTGGGGCTCAAGTCTGAATGTTCATGGTCCATGGCCTTGGCTCTCCCAGCAGCAGCGGTGGCAGTCACCTTCGTGTTCCTGCCGGGATCCTGTGATCCGCCGCGTTTGGTAGCCCACTTCCGGTGAGTTAATTTACTGCTTGTTTACTGACTTCAGGGCCTTTGTTTTTCTTCGTTATTCTCAGGACATTTCTCTGTTGGGTCTTTTCTAAAGATATGTGGAAAAATGTTTAAGATATTATGTAATTTTATCATTTTTGATTCATTTCTCTTGTAAATGTTTTTCTTTGTCTTTGGTACTTCAGTATTTTCTGTTTGTTTTTCAGCAGTCAAATCCAGTTAATTATCTTCTACCCAGAGGCTTCACTAAATTGTCAGTTTGTTTTTTGCTTTTTGATTATGTTGAATTATCTCTGTATGTAATAGTGTCAGCCACATATACTGACAGACGTACTGCTTAAAAGTTTTTACTTTTACTTGGTACTCACACGTTTGCATTTGTTTCCCTGGCTAAATCTCCAGGAGATAATCAGAGGAGGTAGCCTTGTCTGTGTGAGATTCCAAGGAAATATATTTCTGTGATCCTGCATTAAGTAGTTTTTGGTAGGTGTTTTCAGATAATCTTGATATATGTAAGGAAATCATTTTTCTGACAATTGATTTTATTATGGCTGGATCCTAAATTTTATCAAATGTTTTTATTACATTTTATGTAAATTATCATGTGGTTTCTTGTATTTTTCATTTATGTATATGATTTGCTCAAGAATATTAAAAATTCCCACATTTGTAGTGTATCTTGGTTCACATTGATCTAGTAGGGTTTCATATATGGTTTAATTCATATAAAGGTATTTAGTTTCATTTTTATTTCATATCTTGCTCCAATTTTCATAATCTCTGTCACACTGCCTTCCAAAAATGAACTTTAAAATTCAGTTTATTTCTACTTGGAATGAGTGTGAGAAACTTAAAACTGGACTTGAAACAATTCCATGTCTGGATCTTATATTTTCCTTGTGGAGTTTCCTTCTTTGGCTTGCTTGGTTTTACAAAAATTGGCTCAAATTATTTGGCCATTTTTTATATTTTATGGTGTATTTGTATTTGGAGAAAATAGTTTTCAAAATGAGATGGACTTTGATCTATGTAGCCAAGTTTTATTTCTAAGAATTCTACAAAATCCTCTTGGTATCTGGAGAAGTCTATAAGCTTTGTAGAGAATGGTTGTTTCAATTTCTTGAAATTTGTGTTACTTTCTCTTGTCCTCAATCACCTTTACTAATGGAATATTAGTTTTCTTAATATGTTTTAACATACATTTTACCCTTCTTTATTTCCTTCTGTGGCTCTCCTCTTACTACCAGCATTTCATTGATTTCTACTGTTGTTTTCTTCCAGCTTTTTCATGCTTGAGAAAGAAGCCAAAATGATTGTTTTCAATATTATAAAATTTTAACCTAAGTATGTAAATTCTCTCCAAGCACTGATTTATCTTCATTCCCTTTATTCCCTTGTGCATTTCCAAACTCTTTATGTTCAGGCCCTGGCTGCCCCATATATTGACAGATAGGTGAAAAATAAACTGACAAGTTCCTGCAGCCATCCCAGTCTTTATGTTTTCCTTCATATGTTGTAGTTTGTAAAATCTCTGTAATCCATGTCAATTTTCAATGTCTACTCCTTGTGCCAGCTTCATTAGTCTCCAATTCTGTGTCTCTGCCACATTTTTCTTTGAATGTTGTCCTTGTAACTGCATCCCATGGCAATGTTTATATTCTCAAGCTCCTCTGCACCAGGCTTGATCTTCTCTCAAGTGTCTGCATCCCTTGTCCAGAGTGATTTTGATGCTACCTGGAGTGATGTGGTTACAGGTGTTTCTGGTTCATGAGAGCCTTTGGGTACCTCTCTGCCCTTTGTCTGAGGTTCCATCTTCCCTCAGGTGTTTCCATATCCCTTACTGTAACCATTGTCTTACTTATGTCTCTAGAACCCCTTTGATTGCAGTCCAAGCTTTTTTTTTTTATTCTCTCTCTCTCATTGCAAATAAAAATATATTTCCTCCAAACCACCTACCACATACTATATAGTTATATTATATCATATGGATTGTTTTCTTTTGTCTTTCACTCCAAATAAAAATATATTTCCTCTGAACCACCTACCACAGAATATATAATTATATTATATCCATATGGATTGTTTTCTTTTGGATACTTCATGTAAATGGACTCATATAATGTAGCTCTTTGTCAATGGCTTCTTTCACTTAATGTATCTGCCACATTCTCATGCTGTAGCATATATCAGTACTTAATTTCTTTTGACTTGAAATGCTCCACTGTACAGAAATCAGTTATGTTCATTCACTGGTTAACAAAAATTTGAATGCAAGCAGCTGTGTAGATATATCTTAGTGTCTGTTGGTTTTTTATGTAAGCATAGAAATGCTGGATATGGTAAATCTATATTTAACTTTTAGAGAACTGTCAGACTGTTTTCCAAAATGTATATAGCATTTTACAGTCCCACCAGTACTGCATGAGGGCTCCAATTTCTACCCATCCTCACCAACACTTGTTTGTGTGTGTGTGTGTGTGTATGAAGTGGTACTTTACTCTGGTTTTGATCTTCATTTGCTGGTGGCTAATGTGTTGAGCAACTTTTCATATATTTATTTGCCATGTGTATATCTTCTTTGAAAAAGTATTCAAATTCTTTGTTCATTTTAAATTGTTTTATATCATGAATTCCATTGAAGTCCATTACCAGATAAATAACTTACAAATATTTTTTCCTATTTTACTTAGCAGACTTTATTTTTTGAGCAATTTTGTGCTTACAACAAAACTGAAGAAAATTATTCCCTTATATCTCTTGCTTCCAGACACATATTGTGTACCACGTGATACACTAGATATAACTGATAGACTGCATTGGCTAGTCCACATTTGGGTGGACATGCCCCACAATTTGAGCATCACACAGAATAGTTTCACTGCCCTACAAATTGTTCTCTACCTATTAATTCCTCCAACCCTTGCCTATTGAGAATCATTACTGTTCCCATACTTCCCTCTCCTTCTTCCTCCTTGTCCTCTTCTTTAGCTATTCGAATAAATGTACAGTAATATCACATTGTGGACCCAATTTGAGTCTTTATGATTATTAATCATGTTAAAAACTTTTTATATACTTAGTTGTTTACCAGCAACCATATGCTTTATTTGCCAAAACATTTGTTCTTGTTTTTTTGTGAAAGTGATTTCTATAATTGGTTTTGCAAAAACAAACAAACAAAAAACCCATTTACTTCTCAAAAAGAGAGAAACAGAGGGAGATGGAGAGGTAGAAGGGGAGAGTGAGAAAGAAAGAGAGAGGGGGAGAGAGAGAGAGAGAGAGAGAGACTTTTTACCCACTGGGTTCACTACACAAATAGCTGCATGAGCATCAGCCAGGTCTGCACCAGACCAAAGCAAGAAGCTAAGAACTCCATTCTGGTCTCCCACGTGGATTACAAAGACCAAAGGCCACATTACTAGGGATGCACATTGGACATGAAGAAGCCAGAACTCAAGCCAGGTTAATTCACCGCATCACAATGCCAGACCACAAAACTATAACTTTAGGTTAAGTATCAGAGATTTGTTACTGGAATATAATCACTTTGGTAATTAGAAAACAGTTTTACTTATTTGTGATACATTGGAGTAAAAAAAAATAATCATAAAGAAATATGTACTTTTATACTTAAAGAGTTATTCTCTTAGTATATCATTATCTTTGGCTCAAAACTATGTTTGCCTATAACATGGCATTTTCATCTTTCCATCTAAATGTGTAGTATCAATGAAAAAAATACAATTTAGGTATATATGCAATCATCAGATTGCTGGATCTTATGGCAAATCTGTTTTTAGTTTTTGCTGTTGTTTGTTTTTAAGAAATCTCCACACTGGTGCTTGCTTTGGCAACACATGCACTAAATAAAGAAATCTCAACAATGTTTTCCACAGTGGCTTCACTAATTTACATTTCCACCAATAGTGTATAAGTGTTCCCCTTTGTACACATCCTCACCAATGTTTGGTACTCTTGTTGTTTTGGATTTTAGCCATTCTACATGGGTGAGGTGCTATCTCATTGTGGTTTTGATTTCCATTTCCCTGAAGGCAAGTGATGCTAAGCATTTTTCATACATTTGTTAGCCATGTGCATTTCTTCTTTTGAGAACTGTCTGCTGAAATCCTTTGCTCATTTCACAACCGGTTTGCTTGTTTTTTTGTTATTGCTGCTGTTGTTGAATTTTTTTTAATTGTGGATATATTCAGTATATTAATCCTTTGTCAGATAGGGGTTTGTAAATAATTTTTCCATTATGTTGGGTGTCTCTTCAATCTTGATCATTTCCTGTAGGCAGCCCATAAACAAGTCATAGACAAGTCAAGGTCAGTCTTGGCTTGTGGAATTCCTGGGAGGAAAAAAAAGTCACCTATTCCCATGCTCCAGGAGAATGATCAAACAAGAACACTCCGCCAAAATTATCTATGTTATGATTGTGTTGCAGAAAGCCTGATAAGTTGCTTGCCTTTGTTGTTCACTTCTGTGGCCTTGAGCTGCAGCTGGTTATGTATAAAATATCGCTGAGACGCTGGAATAAACGAGCCTTGATCAGACTTTTGTCTTGGCTCCATTCTCTGCGCCCTTGTCCCGCTTTTCATTCCCACTCCCTCCTTCAGGTTCCGTTCGACAGGTGCGGCTGGCCCGCATCAATTTCCCTTGCTGTGCAAAAGCTTCTAAGTTTAGTATAGTCCCATTTATTTAGTTTTGCTTTTGTTGCCTGTGTTTTGGGTATCTTTTCCAAGAAACCATACCCTACACCAATGTCTCGGAGGGTTTACCTTACATTTTCCCAGCAACTTCCTAGTCTCAGGTCTTGAATTTAGGTCTTTGATCCACATTGAGTTCATTTTTGTGTATAGTGAGAGGAGTGTATATAATTTCACTATTCTACATATATCTCCAGTTTTGCCAATATCATTTCTTGAAGGGATTATATTTACTCCAACATATAGTCTGAGCACTTTTGTCAACAGTCAGTTGTCTGTATGTATGTGAATTAATTTCTGGGCTGGGCTCTCTATTCTGTTCCATTGATCAATGTATCAGTTTTTATGCCAGCACAATACTGTTTTAACTACTATAGCTTTGTAGCATGCTTTGAAGTCATACAACGTGATGCCTTCAGCTTGATTTTTCTTGTTAAGCTTTGCTTTGTCTATTTTGGGTCTTTTGTGATTCCATATAAAGTTTAAGATTGCTTTGTCTAGTTCTGTAATGAATATCATTGGATTTTTTGATAGGGATTCAATTGAATTTGCTGATTGCTTTAGGTAGACATTTTGAGAGTGTTTCTTCTGATCCATGAACAAGGAACATCTTTCCATTTTTGTGTTCTTGATGATTTTTTCATTAATGTTTGATAATTTTCATCATAAAGATCTTTCACTTCTTTGTTTAAATTTATTCCTAATCATTTGATTTTTTGTGGATGTTGTGAATGAGACTTCTGTCTTGATTTCCCTTTCTGTGAGTTCATCATTAGCATACAAAAATAAACCTACTGAGGTTTTTAATGTTTATTTAGTAATCTGTAACTTTATTGACTTGATTTCTCAATTTAAACAGTTTTTGGTGGAATGTTTAGGTTTTTCCATCTACAACATCATGTCATATTCAAACATGGAAAATTTGACCACATTTTTCTAATTTTAATGTACTTTATTTCTTTCTACTCCATAACTGATCTTGCTCAAACTTCCAGTACTACATTAAAAAAGAATAGTGAAAGTGGACATCCTTATCTTATTCTAGATCTGAGGGAAAATAGTTTCAGGTTTTCCCATTCTGTATGATACAGGCTGTTGATTTGCCATATATTGCTTTTATAATATTAAGGAACGTTCCTTCTATGCATCATTTATGGAGGGTCTTTATCATGAAGAGGTGTTGAATCTTATCAAATGCTTTATCTACATCTATTGAAATGACCATACACTTTTTGTTCTTCATTCTATTGATGCGAGGATGTTTATTGTTTTGTGAATGTTGAACCACCCTTGTGTTTCTGGGATAAATCCCAGTTGATCATGATGTATCATCTTTTTGATGTGATTTTTTATTTGATTTGCCAGTATATTGTTGAGAATATTTTGCATTTAGGCTTATTAAGGGTATAGGTCTGTAGATTTCATGTATTGTGTTTGGTTTTGATATAACCAATTTATTTTATTTTATTTTATTTGACAGGCAGAGTGGATAGTGAGAGAGACAGAGAGAAAGGTCTTCCTTTTTGCCATTGGTTCACCCTCCAACGGCCGCTGTGGCTGGTGCATCTCGCTGATCTGAAGCCAGGAGCCAGGTGCTTCTCCTGGTCTCCCATGTGGGTGCAGGGCCCAAGAACTTGGGCCATCCTCCACTGCCTTCCCGGGCCATAGCAGAGAGCTGGCCTGGAAGAGGGGCAACCGGGATAGAATCTGGCGCCCCAACTGGGACTAGAACCCAGTGTGCCAGCACCACAAGGTGGAGGATTAGCCTGTTAAGCCATGGCACCGGCCTGATATAACCAATTTAAAAATATTGAAATCATATCATGTATCTTCTCAGACTATAAAGGAATAAAACTAGAAATCAATAATAAAAATAGAACACTCATAACTACTTGGAAATCAAACAACATGCCATTGAATGACCAACAGGTAACTGAAAAAATTAAGAAGAAAACCAAAAACCTTCTTGAAATAAATGAAAATGCTATATATCAAAACCTGTTGGATAGAGCAAAAGCAGTATTAAGAGGGAAGTTTGTAGTATTAAATGCTTATATTAAATAAGGAAATATCTCAAATTAAGGACCTAATGATGCATCTTGAAGACTTAGAAAAACGAGATAAAAACAACCTAAAATAAGCAGGAGGTGAAAATAAGAATCAGCACAGAGATAAATGAAATTGAAACTATGAAAGTAATTTAAAAGATCAATAAAACAAAGAGGATAAACAAAATAGAAGTACCTTTAGCCAGACTAACAAAGAAAAAAAAGAAAAAATCAAATAAAGAAAATTAAAGATGAAGGGAAATACATTACATCCAATGCTGCTGAAATACAAAGGATCATAAGAAACTACTATGAAGAACTATATGCTAATGAACTGGAAAACCTTGAAGTGATGAATACATTCCTGAATTCATATAACCTAGTGAGATTAAAACAAGAAGATAAAGACAATTAAAACAGACCCAAAACAAGCAACGGCGTTGTAGCAGTAATCAAAAATCTTCTAACAAGGAAAAGTCCTGGATGGTTTCACTACTACATTCTACAAAACATTCAAAGAGGAAGTAACTCCAATACTCTGCAAACTATTACAAAATATCAAACAGGATGTAACTCTGCCAAACACTTTTAATGAAGCCAGCATTACTTTGATACCAACATCAATAGAATATTAACTCTTAATTTATGCTGATAATACATTTATTCAAAATGGTATTTTTAAACCTCAAAATGTATGAGATTTTTAATTATTTATACATTTTATTTCCTTATCTGAACTGAATTATATGTCCTTATCTGAAAGTTATTCATAAAAATCATAGAGGTAGTAGTATGAAGCTGCATCCACAACAGAATTTATTTTCACCAAAATTAATTATTCATTTATTTATTTGAAAGATAGAAACAGAGCAGAGCTTCCATCTGAAAGCTAGGTTCTCAAATGCTCACAATAGACTTGGTATTGTAAGGGCTAAATCTGAGAGCCTGGAACTTAATTCAGGTCTCCCACATGGGTGGCAGAGCCTCAATTACTTGAATCATCACAACTGTCTCCCAACATCTGCATTAACAGAAGCAATATTCAGGAGCTGTAGAAAGAAATGAAACCCAGGTACTCTAATGTAGGACTTGGGCATCTTAACCACAAAGCTAAATATTCACTCCCTAAATATTAATTCCACTTCCTACAAACTTCTTGAATGATGCTTACACTTCTTTAACATAAAATAACAGATAAAACATTGCTATTAAATTTACAAAATGAATTGAAGTTCTAGTTATTTAACTATTGACATAATACATAATCTTAAGAGCACACAGAGAATTTAATTTATATTTTACTTCAGTGTGCCTTTGTTATTTTCTTCATTCATTCACAAATCCATGCCTTCTATTTCAAAATGCTTTCATTTATTCTTTCTAAAATGTTTATAATAGACTTATTAAGAACAATATGTGGGGTTCTGGCACTGTGGTGTAGTAGGCTAAGCCTCCACCTGCAATGCCAGCATCCCATAGGATGCTGGTTTGTTTCCTAACTGCTCCTCTTTTGATCCAACCTATGGCCAGAGAAAGCAGTAGAAAATGGCAAGGTCTTGGGCCCCTGCACCCCCATGGGATACTTAGAGGAAGTTCCTGGCTTTGGATCAGCCATGGTGACTATTTGGGGATTGAACCAGAAAGTGGAAGACCTTTCTCTCTGTCTCTCCCTCTGTCTGTGCCTTACCTCTCAAATAAATAAAGTCTTTTTAAAAAAAAAAAAACAGTAAAATGTGTTTTTATGAAATGCAGCAGATGCAATGATCACATAAGTATTCAATTTTATATTATAGAAGAAGTTCACAAAGAATTGTTCTGCATCTATGAAATGTAAAACAAACTGAAATTATACAAAACCCAAACTAGTTTTTATATGGAAATAAATTTAATGTATTTACCTACTCACCTTTTCCAACTCAAAATTTATTTAGGTTTCAAATCAAGCATGCTTTCTCAAATGCTAGTGTCAGAAAAATTATAATAGTTTATTGCTCACATTTAGAAAATAAACGAAAAATCAAAATTTAAATTATACTCCCAAGAATAGGCAATATAAGATAATGTTTGAACCTAAATACCTTAATCTCCAAGTAAGCTATATGATAAATGCTGTCAAATTAATTACATTACTATGCCATAAATACCAATGTGATGTTTTTACATTTTCCTTATAAAGGAATTATTATCTCTGTCCTTTTAGATCATATATATATACATACATATATACATTTATATATACTAGATCATATATAATACATATATATTTAACTTACATAATATTTATAACCTGCCTATATTATTTTCCATAAAAAAATTGCAAGCTGAAAACAACTTGGAGAGCATTGTTTGTGTGTAGAGACAATTGACAATTTGTTTCAAAGCCATTAATATTAATAATTTATTTTATATAAAATTATATGTACTTGAAAACTATCTTTGATTAGTAATAATTTATTTGAAACCTCACACTTATATAAATAAAATTATTATAAGATTGTGCAGGGAGGGCTGCTTTACAATTTTATTATCTTTGTTCGATTTTTGCATTAAAATATTAGGTGTGATAATTGGTCTGAACTCATCAAATCCAAGTATTTTTGTATCATCAAGTTCTCAAGGGTCTCAAATTTCTGTCAAATCATCCATAGATATAATTATATATGTGGATATTAATTAGAAATATAGATGTTGGTAAATCCACCACCTCTGTAATTTACTATAGAAGCAGCCATTGGGGGATGAACCAACGGAAAAGGAAGACCTTTCTCTCTGTCTCTCTCTCTCACTGTCCACCCTGCCTGTCAAAAAAAAAAAAGAAACACAATCAAGTCTTTTTCTTTGAAGTGAAGAAAAAATCATACATGGTTGGGAGCCATTAATTCTGGTAGGTAGTAAATTGCAGTTAACCAGTGAGACTGAATGAAAATATTTAAAAATAAATAATGTTACAGATTTAAAAGACAAACCAAGAAGTGAAAAATTATTTTTTTCAAATATGTACATTATAAATACATTCTTAAGATGTATTTTTCTTTATACATTCTCATACTCAAGATAATAAACTATCACATTTTTATTGGGAAGTAGAGAAAAATATTTCACTCAGAATATTAAGATGCACAATTTTTTGAATTAATAGTTTTGATGAAAAAATTGTAATAGCTGAGCTTACATTTTAAGCATAACTATGTTTTCTGTATAATGACTTATGGCAAAGATACTATTTTATAGATAGTGGGATGTTTGTGGCAAATGGTCCTGGGGATTGTATTCATTTTGTTTCCACTAGAGCAAACAACTTTCCCATGGGGTATCTAAACTTAGAATGAGTTTGGTATCACAACAAAATTGATAATGTCTGTAGGAAAAATAAAGGATTGTTTTCCTAGACTTCAAATCACAAAACAACAGTCCAATTGACTTGTGTTTGTCAGTGCTATATCTCTGTGTTTTACAAAACATGCAATCTAAGAAAAATAGATATTTGTACTAAAGCTCACATTTGTATCATCTTTTGCTTTTTTTTGTTTTCTTTAGCACTGTGAGTCTAAAATTCTTCTAAAGAAAACGTTTACTAAAAATAAGTTTATATGCCCACAGGAGTTAATTTTTTTTTCTTTTAATAAAGACCCTGTTGTTTTTATTTTTTCCCAGAAGCATTTTATTAAGTTATACAAGCTTCATGCACTTCATAAATGCAACTTTAGGAACATAGAAATCAGTTTTTAATAGAGCAAAAGGGTTGCACTACACATGCATAGAACCTTTTGAGGATAGGCAAGTCCCAATGTTTACTAGGGAGTATTGCCTTATTCTGTTGCAGAGAGGAGCTGTCTTCCTCAACCCACAATGCTGCTTGCTTTAATTAAGGCTACTATGTTTTCAGCAAGCAAATCAGGAAGGATTTTGTGGACATAGATTGACACTTTCTATGCAATTTCATTTATACACCACCTCACTTTCTAGGTGTACTTGAGCCACATGCTGGGTGGGGAGGTTGCAATTTCTTTTGACTAGATTTAAGTGCTAGACAGATAAGTCAATTCTAATTTGGCCCATTCTTTCCTAGTGTGATTTAATTCAATGGAGTTATGAAATGTTTATCAAAAGAATTTTGGAACTAAAATATTGACTGAGTTAAAAATATTGACAACCAACCATGGTAGTCAAAGAGCATACCCTAGGAGCATTCTTCATATAGAACATGAAATATTATTATTATTATTTATAAGTTAAAATTATATTAAAGTACATAAAAAAGGTTCATGATTGTGACCAAAGTTACTTCTAATTTTTCAGCTTCTTCTGTCTCACTATGTGGAGCAGAGGTTGGAGGTATATAAATGTCATTTAACTTACTTGCTTTTGTTTGCCAATATGGTAGCTTTTTGTATGATAGAGGTAGGTCTGCTTGTTCAAACAGTCACTTCTTAAGAACTGCTGGTCACACATGGGAAGGCAAATTTCTTTGCCCCTGAGTGGGTTTGCCAGTGTCTGGACAGTTCATCAGAACACACAAAACATCTTTCACAATCTTTCCACCTACATCAAAAAGGCTTTTCTCCTTTATGTGTCCTCAGGGGGCCATCATATGAGAACTTATAAAGTAGATCTTGCTACATCCTGGGAGGCTACATATGGGACTTCTTATTCTGGATGAGTGAATCTGAGTAGTGACTTTGACTACTTAAGGGGAAACGCAGGAGCAGGGACAGTGGAGGAGATCTTGGTATCATTCGAGCTCATCAATGGCAGATTTGTGCTCTGCACAATGCCCTGGGCTACAACAACCATGACAACCTCTTTGAGCACCAGAGAGCTGCATGTAGAGATAGAAATATGGACTTGTTGTGGGGACATGGACTGACTGAGACCTACAGATGCCTGTCTCTGAGGTGGGCATAGAAATCTTGTGAAGGGCAGCACCCACTTTCTTATCTACATATGCCATGTTTTACTCACATCTCAGTCTGTGATAACTCAGCTGCACAGGTGTTCTTTCTTGCAGTCTCCATATTCAGGTGGACTCTTTGAAAGAGGTTAGCTTGGTGTTGGAGATGCTAGTTGCTTTTTCTGGTGGGGGAGGATCTGTGGCTCAAAAGTGGACATCAGCTGTACAATGCAGCACACATTGCTTGAATGTTGTGAAATTTGGAGTGAGACACTGGGCCCTTTTCTTCCTCTGAATGGTGCAGAAGTGAGAAGCTTGACTATCTCTTGGAATGATTTGTAGTATTTAGTAGATGGCACAGGTGTGATTAACTTTACATTTGAGAGGGTTCAAAGTCAAAGGGGCTGTAACATGGAGGCAGCAAAGTGTGGGGATGGAAATCAGCTGGGAAGCAGATTCTCTTCTGATGTATAAAATACTTATGTAGGGAACTGTTTTCAAGGTACTTCTTAAAATAGAACTTTCAGTTGCAAGTCATTAAGTGCTCTAAAAGCACTTTCTGTGTAGTTTCATTCCAGCAATACAAACTCTCTTCTGACATTTCAGAAATTCTTTCCTCCATTGCTTTTTGGAGAGTCACACCAGTTGAGCATGGTTGGCTGCCTGGTAACTTCTGGTGAGCTGACTTCCTGTTAGGCTGTGGGCTGCCTAGTTTCATAGGAGCTTCCTGAGTTATTGCTTGCCATCCCCCCTACATCTCTCTTCTCATTCTGGTATCTGCTTCACCGTCCTGTGCTGTGAGTGAAGGCAGAGCCTGTGACCAGCCAACCAGTGTCAAAGGTATGTGAAGCACTGGCCAATGAGCTGGTGCAGCCATGCATGGTCTTCTGCTTTTGGCAATGGGAATCTGTTATCAGTGGAGCATGTACATAGACTCAAGAGCCACATATCTGGGCTGGCACTGTGGCTTAGCAGTTAAAGCTGCCACCTGTAGTGCCAGCATCCCATACAGGTGCTGGTTTGAGACCCAATTGCTCCACTTCCTACCGAGCTCTCAGCTATGGACTGAGAGAGCAGTAAAAGATGGCCCAAGTCCCTGGATCCCTGCACCCACATGAGAGACCTGGAAGAAGCTCCTGGATCCTGGATTGGCCCAGCTCTGGATGTTGTGGCCACTTGGGGAGTGAAGCAACGAATGAGACTTCTCTCTCTCTCTCTCTCCTCCTCTCCCTCTCTCCCTCTCTCCCTCTCTGTAACTCAACCATTCAAGTAATAAGTAAATAAATATTTTAAAAAGAGACAGCAGAGGGGCTGGTGCTATCGTGCACTAGGCTAATCCTCCACCTGCATTGCCGACATCCCATATGGGCGCCAGGTTCTAGTCCTGGTTGCTCCTCTTCCAGTCCAGCTCTCTGCTGAGGCCTGGGATAGCAGTGGAGGATGGCCCAGGTGCTTGGGCCCCTGCACCTGCATGGGAGACCAGGAGGAAGCACCTAGCTCCTGGCTTCAGATGGGCATAGTTCCAGCCGTTGCAAAACCATTTGGAGAGTGAACCAATAGAACGAAGACCTTTCTCTCTCTATCTCTCTCTCACACTATCTGTAAACTCTACCTGTCAAATAAAAAAGAGACAGCAGAAAAACCCCTAATAAAAATAGATTATATATATCTACATATATATATATATATATATATATATATATATATATATATATGGAAAACAAGGATGCAGTTTCTCCCTGTCACAAACTTATTCTCTTTACCTGAAACATTGGGTTTTATTTTATTAAAGTTTTTATGTGAAAAATAGAGTGTCAGAAGGGAGGGAGAGATAGAGAGAAAGATTGAGCCTTTTTATCATTTGGTTCACTTTCCAAATGGCCATAGTAGCCATGGCTGGGCCAGATCAAAGCTAGGAGCCAAGAAATTCATTATGGTTTTCCACATGAGTGGTAGAGACACAGATACATGGACCATCTTCTATTCTATTGCCTTCCTAGGTGCATGCTCTGGACATTGGATTGGAAGCAGAGCAGCTGAGGTAATAACCAGCACTCCAATATGGGATGCCAGCATCAGAAGTAGCAACTTAGTCTATTGTAGCACACTGATAGCCCCAATGTTGAATTTTAGAAAACATCACCATACCTCTAATGGGAAGCTAATTACAGAGCTTTGAAATTAGGTGGCATGGCTTTCCTCCCTACCTGAGTTTCCACTCCCCTTCCAGGTGCTGCCATGATCAGCTTGCACAGTCCCATGCTTGGGCATAGCCAAGGTTTCTATCTAGAATCTTTTGTTTTGGAAAACTCCAAATATTTAGGAATGGCTAAAATACCAACATGCATGATTGTTCGTGTGTGTGTGTGTGTCTGTGTGTGTGTCTGTGTATCAACAATAATGTTTCATTTTTTAAAAAGAAAGAAAACCAAGTTCTAATTGATTTTCTTCCCTTTTGAGATACATCATAACAGCTGCACCAAATTTGCAAAATGTGTGTAACTCTGGAAGAAATATTTTTCTTCTAAAAACACAATGATTTTAAAGGATTAAAAGTCTAGTAACATTTCTAAATATGATTCATATCATGCAAGCAGTGGTTGTTAATTTTAAACTGAATTAACAAAATTACAGTCCATACATGATTACCCTCCAGAACTGCAAATACCAGACAGCAGTCATGAGCTGCATCACACCTTAAGTAGTACATTTACCCTATAGTTACTCCCATACCAGAGGACATGGGGACGTGGCAGAGGGTTTAGCACAGTGAAACTAGCAATGTTCATAAAGTTACAGACAGAGTTGATGTAAAGAGGCACTCTTCTGTTACAAAAGGAGCTGGTTAGTAATTTTTAACCTGCCTTACAGAACTGATATTCCTCTCATAAATATCATCAAATTGGGGATTAGTGATGGGCTCAATAGCACTGGTGTAAACTCCTGTAGAGGTGGAAAAGTTACATTTACACATACACACACACACACAGTAGCATAGTCACCATTAATTTAGGTGGGGGTGGGCTAAGGCATCCTTAGTGGATGTTCTTTTAGATGGATCAAACACTAAAATCCTGCTGTTGACTGCTACAGAGTATAGAGAATAGGAATAGATGACTGTGAGATGTGGAGGATGCCTTCAAAAGGGCCTTAAGCTGTTAGCATTGCTTCCAAAGACAGTGTACTCAATAGGTCTATGGTCAAATCCAACTGCTGAGGGACTCCCCTGAAATGATATTCTTTATCCCAGTAATTCTGCTAAAATACATCTGATGGACCAGATGTCCATAGGACTAACAGCAGAACATCAGGATTTCTGGAGCATAATTTATGTAGTTAACTTCCTAAATCTTACTGAGATTCATTTGATTATTCCACTCTGGCCAATGCAGAATAGAAAATCTTTTGAACACAGTTGCTGTTCAGAAGGAGTCACATTCTTTTTTTTTTTTTTTTTTTTTGACAGGCAGAGTGGATAGTGAGAGAGCGAGACAGAGAGAAAGGTTTTCTTTTTTGCCATTGGTTCACCCACCAATGGCCGCTGTGTCCAGCGCATCGTGCTGATCCAAAGCCAGGAGAGGAGCCAGGTGCTTCTCCTGGTCTCCCATGTGGGTGCAGGGCCCAAGGACTTGGGCCATCCTCCACTGCCTTCCTGGGCCATAGCAGAAAGCTGGCCTGGAAGAGGGGCAACCGGGATAGAATCTGGTGCCCCGACTGGGACTAGAACCGGTGTGCTGGTGCCACAAGGTGGAGCATTAGCCTGTTAAGCCATGGCGCCAGCCAGGAGTCACATTCTTAATGTCTTGATGTAAAATGTCAGCTCAAAGGAGACATTTCAAACCTTATAAAACCTTGTGAACAAAACTTTAACATGATATGAGCTGAATGATAGAGGAGAGATAATTATAAAAATTTCATGTGGTTCGCTCTGTGTTAATTCTGTGCAACACATATTTCTACAAAATAGTCAATATGTGGAAGCTGGAATACGTCAAGGGTCAAGATCACATTATCATGTTTAAAAAAACACATCTTGCATTCCCATGAGCCTCTTCTTTAAGAGATCAAATTCTGGAAGGCACAGCATTCTTTGAGTGCTGCTCTCGTTCCATCTCTTGGACCTGCTACTGACTAGGCAAGACAAAAGGCTGGATATTCAATAAGTCTATCTGTTTCAAGATCCAGCTGCTGTTGTGGGTGATACCAATACTGATGACTGTGTGCTTTAATGGTAGCAGCTAGAGCAGCACATATCTGAGCTGGGCCTGCTGAAGATAGGAAATATGGCTGCTATTACACAAGATTTAACATGGTTAATGCAACTGTGAAAGAAGTATGCCACTGTACAGGGTGGACAGCAGTAACTGAATTTGCTGTGTTGAAAGTGGTGGTGGTGATCAAGCTGAGGCAGAGGAAGGTCAAGAAGATGGTAATGGTGTGGTGTGGTGTTGTGTTGCTACTGCTGTATGAACATTGTAAGCTGTCATTATTTTTTAAAGGTTTATTTTATTATTTTAAAGAAAGGGAGAGATGTTCTATATGCTGGCTCACTCCCTAGATGGCTGCAACAACAGGGTTGGGCCAGGCTAAAGCCAGGAGCCAGGAGCTTCTTCCTAGGTTTCTCATGTGGATGGCAGAGGCCCAAACACTTGCACCATCTCCAGATGCTTTTCCTAGGCCTAGTGGGAAGTTGGATTTAAATTGGAGCAGCTAGGATAGGAATTGGTGTCCACATAGTATGCCAGTGTTGCATGCCACAGCTTTAGCTGTTTTACCACAATGCCACCCCCAGCTGGTATTATTTTTGTATTGACTCTTGTGCCATAATGAGAAATCCAAACAATGCCCTTTGATTAGAAAACAAATTGGTCAAATTGTCATTTGGCCATTTACAAGTGTATAAAAACCATGCATTCCATTTTGAAAATATGAAACATAACTGGCTATATGTCTTCTTCAGCCAATCCAAACAAGTTAGAGGTTCTTGGTATTTAATATTTTTGGTCAGTGTGTAGGTTACCTGGAGAAAAGGAAAAAATGGCCTCTTGACTCCAACATTTCTGCCACAAGTGGGAACTAAACCTCCACTCTTAATTTGGGATATGTTTCACCTTTGAATTGGGCAAGCCTCACAATGCACTGAACTCCACATGTGAAAAGCCTCAGGGAGGGGCCAGTGCCATGGCACAGTAGGTTAATTCTCCACCTGTGGCACCAGCATCCCATATGGCACCAGTTCTAGTCCTGGCTGTTCCTCTTCCAATCCTGTTCTCTGCTATGGCCTGGGAAAGCAGTAGAAGATGGCCCAAGTGCTTGGGCCCTGCACCCACATGGGAGACTGGGAAGAAGCACCTGGCTGCTGGCTTCAGAATGGTGCAGCTCCGGCCACTGCAGCTATTTGGGGAGTGAACCAATGAAAGGAAGACCTTTCTGTCTCTCCCTCTAACTGTAACTCTACCTCTCAAATAAATAAATAAAATCTTAAAAAAAATGGCTCAGGGAACAGACCCTTGGAATTGCATGAGTTAACTCATCTACATTTTCCATTCCCGTACCCTTTTACTAACATCTGCCATCTCCCCCAAAGCACACATTAAAAATAATTCCAACCCTCTGTATTTAAAAGATCAGAGTGGGATTTTCATGAAAACCACCTGAGTCCTGCCCTGAACTCTCATTCCTTTCTGTATCTCCCTCTACTCCTAGTCATCTGGACTTGCTGGTGGTACCAAACATTCCTGTTGGAAACAAGGGGGTAGCCTGGAGGACTGGAGTGACAAGGGGTCACAGGTAGGAGAGAAAGGAGAAATAGAACAGGACAAAGTGAAACTAATGAGGTATATGGCAAAAGGTGGGTAGCACTCAGCCCTCAGACAGATGGAAATGCCCAAGAGAAGTTGAAGGTCCAAGGAACAAAGAATCCTTGGAGGCAGTTATGGTACATTCAGAAGCAGGCTAACTCTGAACCTGATTCCAGCTGCTGTTGCTGAGGAGGAATTGGGGGAAAATGGCTGGGCACACTTACCACATGATAGATCCAAGGATCTCAAGGCTTCCCTGTCTCCCTCTGGGACCCCACCAGGCTCCCATCCCTTAAGCCAATTTCTCAGCCATCACAAATACTCTGGTTAGTCTCACTTCTCCTAGCAAAGACAGAATGATCTTTAGAAAAAATCATTAGAAATATCAGCTTTATTTATTTAAATATAGTTGCTATGTCAACATCAAATTGAGTTGCAATTGATATTTAACTTTGGTAAGACAATCATTTCACCAAAATATATAACACAGGGTTTTCCTCATGGAGTGATATTAAAGATCCCACAAAATCTTAATTCCATTCCTATCTCTTATTAAGAAAAAAATCACACTCTTTTATGGTCCCTTTTGAGAAATAAACAATTCTCTATTCTGCTAACTCACTGAGATAATCGAACTAGTTGACTAACCAATGATAATTTATTGCATTGCTTGTTTCCAATAAGCTGCCAGTTTGTTAATGTTGTGCTCTGGTTCACCACATTCTGATTGTTGTGAGACCGCCTTGACAATCTCACACTTATTTAAATTATTTAAATTTCAAAAACCTGTGACTGATTATAACAAATGAAATACGAAGTAAAGGCTTCCAGGGATGTGAGAAATGTACCCTTATGGAACAAATTCAAGAATAAAGAATCGAGGCCAAACAGACACATGAAAAAATGTTCAGGACCACTAGCAATCAGGGAAATGAAAATCAAAACCACAATGAGTTTTCACCTCACCCCGGTTAGAATGGCTTACATAAAGAAATCTACCAACAATAGATGCTGGCGAGGATGTGGGGAAAAAGGGACACTAACCAACTGTTGGTGGGAATGCAAACTGGTAAAGCCACTATGAAAGACAGTTTGGAGATACCTCAGAAATCTAGATATTGTCCTACCATACAACCCAACCATTCCATTCCTTGTAATTTACCCAAAGGAAATTAAATTGGCAAATAAAAGAGCTGTCTGCACCTCAATGTTTATTGCATCTCAATTCACAATAGCTAAGACATGGAATCAACCTAAATGCCCATCAACAGAAGACTGGAGAAAGAAATTATGGGATATGTACTCTATAGTATATTATACAACAGTAAAAAAAATGAAATCTGGTCATTTGCAACAAAATGGAGGAATCTGGAAAACATCATACTAAGTGAAATAAGCCAGTCCCAAAGGGACAAATATCACATGTTCTCCCTGATCAGTGACAAATAATTGAGAACCTAAAATGGACCCTGTAGAAGTGAAACTGACACTATGAGAAGCAATGAATTGAACAGCCCTTGTCCTGACTGTCGAGGAACAACTTACTATTTTATTCCTTTTAGTATTTTTTCCTTCTACTTAATACTATTGGTTGAACTCTGTAATTAACACAGAATTATTCTTACATTCTTAAATTTAACTGAAAAGTGATCCCTGTTAAATATAAGAGTTGGAATAAGAGAAAGAGGAGATGTACAGTTTGGCGCATGCTCACTCAGACATATCCCTATTGGTAGAGCTAGAAATGTGCCAGGGGATTCCAATTCAATCCCATCAAGGTGGCATGTACCAATGCTATCTTACTTGTTAAAGTGATCAGTTTAAGTTCATAATTGATCAAAACGATAGGATTAATTGTCAAAGGGATTACATAAATAAGACCAGTGTCTGCAAATAATTGATAGAATTAAAAAGGAGAGAGGCCAGCACCGTGGCTCAACAGGCTTATCCTCCACCTAGCAGCGCTGGCACACCAGGTTCTAGTCCCAGTCAGGGCGTCGGATTCTGTCCCAGTTGCCCCTCTTCCAGGCCAGCTCTCTGCTGTGGCCCGGGAGTGCAGTGGAGGATGGCCCAAGTGCTTGGGCCCTGCACACGCATGGGAGACCAGGATAAGCACCTGGCTCCTGGCTTTGGATCAGCACAGTGTGCGGGTCACAGCGTGGCGGCCATTGGAGGGTGAACCAACGGCAAAGGAAGACCTTTCTCTCTGTCTCTCTCTCTCACTGTCCACTCTGCCTGTCAAAAAAAAAGAATTAAAAATGAGAAAATGATCCTATATGGGAAGCAGGATACATAGAAGACTCATAGAATGGCAAAAGCCCTAAACAGCACTCTGGCCTCAGAATCAGCCATTAAAGCATTCAGATCTGGCTAAAAAGCCCATGAGAGTTTCGCAGGCATGGAAAGCCAAGACACTGTGGCAAAAAAAAAAGTGACCTAAATGAAATATCTCTGTGAGATCCCAGCAGAAAAAACAGGCCATCAAAGAAGGCAGTACCTTTCTCTGAAGGGAGGAGAGTACTTCCGCTTTGACTATGGTCTACATAAGATTAGAGTTGGTGAACTCAAGAGGCTTCCATAGCCTTGGCAGCTCATGACAAGAGCCTCTGGAGATTACTGACAACATAAATAAGAGTGTCAATTGTTAAATCAACCATGGGAGTCACTGTGCACCTGCTCCCCATGTAGGACCTCTGCCCTTAATGTTTTGTTCTATGCAAATTAATGGTAAAACTACTACTGAAACAGCATCCTATACTTTGTGTGTCTTTGTAGGTGCAGTATGTTGAAATCTTTACTTAGTATATACTAAGTTGATCTTCTGTATATAAAGTTAATTGAAAATGAAACATGATGAAGAATGGGATGGAAGAGGGAGTGGGAAATGGGATGGTTGTGGGTGGGAGGGATGTTATGGGGGGTAGCCACTATAATCCACAAGTTGTACTTTGAAAATTTATATATATTTTTTTTTATTTTTGACAGGCAGAGTGGACAGTGAGAGACAGAGAGAAAGGTCTTCCTTTTGCCGTTGGTTCACCCTCCAATGGCCGCCGCGGTAGCGCGCTGTGGCCGGCGCACCGCGCTGTTCCGATGGCAGGAGTCAGGTGCTTCTCCTGGTCTCCCATGGGGTGCAGGGCCCAAGCACTTGGGTCATCCTCCACTACACTCCCTGGCCACAGCAGAGAGCTGGCCTGGAAGCGGGGCAACCGGGACAGGATCGGTGCCCCGACCGGGACTAGAACCCAGTGTGCCGGCGCCGTAAGGCGGAGGATTAGCCTGTTGAGCCACGGCGCCAGCCGAAAATTTATATTTATTAAAAAAATAAACTAAAAAAATAGAATTGTGGCCAGCACTGTGACACAGCAGATTAAAGCCCTGACCTGAAGCACCGGCATCCCATTTGGGTGCCAGTTCTAGTCCCGGCTGCTCCTCTTCTGATCCAGCTCTCTACTGTGGCTGGGATAGCAGTAGAAGATGGCCCAAGTTCTTGGGCCCCTACATCCACGTGGGAGACCCAGAGGAAGCTCCTGGCTTCAGGTCAGCACAGCTCTGGCTGTTGTGGTAATTTGAGGTGTGAACAAGTGGATGGAAGACCTCTCTCTGTGTCTCTACCTCTCTCTGTAACTCTTTGAAATAAATAAAATAAATCAAAAACAAAATCATTCCTCTTCTTTTTGTATGTTTTATCTGATCTGAAATACATGAAGAAATATCTGTTGCACTAAGCTGAAGACAACAGAAACAATAAGCAAGAAGCTGAAACAGAGAATATCTATATCCTGCACAGTATTGCAAATCAGGACTGCAGTGAAAGGCACAGACAAAATATATGTTCTTGAGGCTGACTTGAGGTTTTTGTTTAATTTGTTCTTGGAGGATTTTTCACCCATCTAATGGTGTTTTATTGAATGCTATTCCTTCCAGAAATTTCAGTACCATGGATCTTTCACCTATTAGTCTTCTTGTGCTCCCCTATTTTAGTTGTCAGTCCCAAGGCCTCTTGTGTCTTCACCTATTGAAAGCTTCCCACTGCTCCTTTCCAATTTCCCTATTGGGGTAAATGCCTTAGGCATATTGGCTTAGAATAGAAGTGTCCTATGCTGATGCCCAATCACCCTTCCTGCTATATTACTTACAGTCTTATCCTTTCATAACAGGGGTAGATTGCAATGATGTGGTGACTCATCCTGACATGGGCCAACACCACAGGAAGCCTATAAACAAGTCACACACCTTTCTGCTAAGGTCTGCATATTTGCAGATCAATGCACTAAGGGTACTGCACATCTTTAGTAATGTTGTTATCATGGAATATACAAATCATTTCAATGCAAGGATAAGGCTCATGGAACTGTTGAAAGATGGCATTTTTCTTAGACAAGTACTAAAATGACAGGAATTTCTACTTTCCAGGTCTTCATCCTCCACCACATTACAAAACTTGGTTCACACTGAAAATTGCCTTAATATTGACAGTAATGTCTCATTAAGTTAACATTTTCTGAAGTTTTATTACAGTGGAGATACTTGATGTGAGATTTTCAATACCCTATAAATATGTGACAGATTAGTGCAGTGTCTTTGGAGTGTTTGTATAACTGCCTATTCCCTGGAGAACATGCTTTTGGTATGAAATCCACAGTGAATATCAAGTTTATGAGCATCTCTCTTCTTGTGTCTATGGAAGCATCTTGCCAGAAAATGCAATGTTGTGATAGCATCAGCACAATGAAGGGAATCAGGACACAGGGAGCCGGGTTTTGCAGCATACCTGGCAGTTTTTGACAGTGCCCTGGGATAGCTAATAGTTGGCAAAGGGTGTTATGTGTGTCAGACCTCACAAGACAACACAAAGGTCCTCATATTCTGAAGCCCAGCCACAACCCCATAAGGTCTCTCTCCCAGCTCAAATGCAGATTCTCAGCAGAAACTAACACTATTGTCACAAAATCCATCGTCTCAATCACAATGAATGTTGTGATGACAGTGGTTGTTTTTCAGTTAGAATGCAGCCTCAGTGGATTTCAGCAATAGACACAGGTGCATAAAATTTGATTTTTTAAAATTTTGAGACCCTGAACAAAGATTCCCTCTCTGCAGAAGAGAAGCTTCTATACCTCTGGGAACAAAGATTGAAAAATTTCCCTCCTGGGACCTCAAGTTACAGAAAGAGGCTGACACTAGCCTTTGCTATTCTCCAAATGATAGGACTGTCAGCTCTATACCCTTCAGTCTTACTATAGTTCTCACTGCCCTCATGATCAGGCATAAGATCCACCAAACAATTCCTAACATGTCACAGGACTTGGGGTTTTAGTGCATGGTCACATTTACTGTGCAGAGTCCAACTGCCAAATTTCAATGATTTCAAATTGTGGAACACTTGAAGCAAGTTTACCCTTCAGTATAAAGTGTAAGCTCGATGAATCTTTTTGAGTTGGAAGGTTGGCAAGATAATAGTGTCAAGCCATTCCCCTAAAAAGATAAGGATAAACCTTGGGATATGTATGGTGTGTGTGTGTGTGTGTGTGTTTATCTATGCACATGTGTTAAGATTTCCCACATTTTCAACAATGAAATATAACTAGAATATCAAGAGTCACATTTTTGTAAATATATCTCTAATCAATCCATGTATGTTCTAAAAGAGAAGCAAATTCCAAATCAATTTTTCCACATTTTCTCCTTGTTTTTTTATGAATTTTTTATATTTGTGAATCTTCATGACTAATTCATTAATAACTTTCCTTAGGGATAAATGTCATATAAAACCAGCTTTATCTGATTTATTTTATTAAGAAGACAGTAAATAAACAGGAAATAATTTTTATTTTCTTTTGGGAACATAGCATCTCATAGAAGATGCAATAAGATAAGGACATGAAATAAAAACAAATTTAGAGCACATCTAGTTCACAGAGATACAAATGTTACCAGGAAAATATATGAATTAAAAAATACATAAAAACACTGTTGGCCAATAAGAAGATATACATCCTAAAAATGCAAGAGAAGAGATAGTAATATTTCCAAATAAGCAATGTAAGTAATCCTGTAGATGCAAAATATTAGAATGTCATATGATTTGTTAAATTAAATGTTAAAATATATTTAATAAGATATTAAATATAAAGAATATAAAATGTTAAAAAATTTATTTTTCATGACCTTTTTGCTTATTGTTTTCATAAAATGTATTCTCGATATTCTGAAAACCCTTTGTATGCAAGGATTTAAAAAAATTGTTACTGCAAAATTAAATACAATAAATGTAAAACATTAAAAATTAAATAAAATATTCAATAAAATTCAGATAGAATATTGTTACAAGAGCAATTAAAAATAGCCATGTTGTTTAATATTGTCTAAAATAAGTCTAAAACAATTTAACTAATTCAGGACTGCCTATACTCACTTAAGGCTATAAATTTCCATTAAGCATTGATTTATCTGGCATCTTTGTATTTTCTTCTGTGTTTCTCAGCTTGTTCCTGCATGTGCTTGCTAACTCCAGGTGTGTCTGTCTCTATGTGCCTGCAGCCATGCCTGGCTTCTTGTGTTCACATTTCTATTCCTGAAATTCATGTGTTCTCTCTGTGTTACCATCTCAAATAACTGCATCCCTACTTTGATGTCTGCAGTGCCAGCATCCCATGTGGGTGCTTGTTTGAGTCCCAGCTGCTCCACCTCCAAGCTAGCTCTCTGCTATGGCCTGTGAAAGCAGTAGAAGATGGCCCAAGTCCTTGGGCTCCTGCACCCATGTGAGAGATCCAGAGGAAACTCCTGGCTCCTGGCTTAGGATTAGCTCAGCTCTGGCAATTTGGGGAGTGAATCACTCGATGGAAGAACTCTCTCTCTCTCTCTCTCTCTCTCTCTCTCTCTGTCTGTAATTCTGCCTTTCAAATGATCAAATAAATCTTTAAAAAATGGAAGTGTGTCATTGTAACAATTAGAAAGAAAAATGAGAAAAGCAGGAAGTTAGGAGTGAGCAGGGAGGGAGCATATTGTGGGGAGTGTCATTATGTTGTTAAAACTGTATATATGAGGGTTTGGCACTGTGTATAATGGACTAAGTCTCTGCCTGAGGTGCTGGAATCCCATATGTGCACCAGTTTGAGTTCCATCTATTCCTCTTCCAGTCCAGCTCTCTGCTATGGCCTGGGAAAGCAGCAGAAGATGGAAATAATGCTTGCACCCCTGCACCTGCAAGGGAGACCCAGAAGAAATTCCTGGCTCCTGGCTTTGGATTGGCCCAACTCTGGCCATTACAGCCTTTTGGGAAGTGAACCAGTGGATTGAAGACCTTTCTCTCTGTCTCTCCCTCTCTCTGTCTGCAACTCTACCTTGCAAAACAAATAAAATATTTTTAAAACTGTTTATGTGAAATGCAAAACAGTTAAAAACAAAAAATAATGAAAAGATTTGACATAAAGTTATTTTAAAAATATTTAATGAGCCAAAAAAGAAGGTAGTAAAGGAGAAATAGAGTTATAAATCATATGAGAAATATATAAATGTAGTCAAGTGACAGATAATTTCAGCCATATTTAGAATTAGTTCAAATATAGTTGAGCTGATAGAGATTGTCAAATGTGATAAAAATAAGACATTTGAGCATGTTGTCCACTTGTATCCTATGTAAAATACTAAGACAGAAGCATACTTAAAATGAAAAAGCGGAAAATATATGCTACACAGAAATGAATGCATAGAAAAGTTAAGACAATTGCATCTCATATTTGAGAACCTTAGTGATACTCAGCTATGGCTCACAACCTCAGCTTCCTGCTATTGCAGACCCTGGGAGGTAGCAGTGGTGACTCAAATATTTGAGATCTTGTCACCTATGTGGTAGACGTGGATTGAGGTTGTTTATGTTTTTGTTGTTGTTTTTTCCAGCTTTGGCTCAGCCCAGTCTTGACTATTGTGGATATTTGGTAGAATGAATCAGGCACCAGGATCTTTCGAGCTCTAGCTTTCTCTATCTCCCTACCTCCCAAATAAATAAAAAGATTTAGGAGGCCAGCACTGTGGTGTAGTAGGCTAAGCCTGCACCTTCAGCACCAGAATGCAATATGGGAACCAGCTTGCATCCCAGCTGCTCCTCTTCCAATCCAGCTCTCTGCTATGGCATAGGAAAGCAGCTGAATATGGCTCAAGGGCTTGAAGAAGCTCCTGGCTCCTGGCTTCTGGCTTCAGATCAGTTCAGCTCCAGCCATTGCAGCCATTTGGAGAGTGAACCAGTAGATGGAAAACCTTTCTTTCTGTCTCTCCTTCTCTGTCTTTAACTCTACCTCTCAACTAAATAAAATCTCAATAAATAAATAAAAACATAAACTACACTTATCATAAAATGCTCAAATGGACATATTACTTGATAGCAGACAAAATAAAGGTCAGTACAAAATCTATTAATGCAGATATAGACTTTCCATGGTAACAAATTGATAATACATCAGGATGATATAACACTTAAAATATTAATGTGGCAAAAATAAAGCCTTGATAACTCAATGCTCTTGCCCCTTCCATCCTCTTTCCATCATCTTTCTGTGCCCCTATGATGGTGCCCATGAATGTCCTGGCCAATGCTCTCAAGGCAACAGCAGTGCCAAGAGAAGAGGCAAATGCCAGGTTCCTACTAGACCATGCTCAAAAGTCATCATCATGTTTTTAACTGTGATGATGAAGCATGGTTACATTGGAAAATTTGAAATCATGGATGATCACAGAGCTGGGGAAATTGTTGTGAACCTCATGGGTAGGTTAAACAGGTGTGGAGTGATCAGCCCCAGATTTGATGTGCAATTGAATGATCTAGAAAATATGGAAGAATAATCTGCTTCCATCTTGCCAGTTTGGTTTCATTGTACTGAAAACCTCAGCTGGCAACATGGGCCATGAAGAAACACTACTAAAACACACAGGAAGAAAAATCCTGGGATTTTTTAGCAATGTAACATTCACATACAAATAAAAGCTCAATGGACCAAAAAAAAAAAAAAAAGCCTTAAATGACATGAAATAGAAACAATATAAATAAACAAGAAAAAGTATCCACAATTAAACCTAGATAATACTCTTTAGTAGTCAAAAAAGAGATAAAATATAAATCAATATCGACATTAATAACAATATATTGACCTGATATTTACAGAGGATTATGTGGAACACTTAGCAAGACAGAAAATATGCCGAGTCACAAATGATGTCTCAATACTGAAAATGTGAAATGTTCCCTCCGAACACAATAAAATTAAATTAGAAATCAGTAAGATAAAGGGAAATGCAGAAGAGCCTCAAATATTTAAAAATAAAATATCCTTCTATATAATCCAGGAATGAAAGAATAAATCACAAAGTAAATTATGATATATATGATCAAAATGAAAATGCATCATAGCAATGGCATTACTGGTAGTTCTATGGAAATCAGAATTTCTTTCCTACTCTCATCTTTGAAGTGGAAATCAATGCCCTTTGAATGTGGGCTGGCATGACCAACTTAACCAACACAACTCGCATATTTGAAATGCTAAGAAAAAAAAGAAACACTAATAGAAGTCAATGTGAGCAAAAAATTCTACTTTAACAGGAAATGTGCTAGATTTAGATTGAATATTATTTTTAAAATAAATAACAATCATTTCATATTTTGGTATAATATCAAGCTTTAAAATATCATAGCTCAAAGCAATTAAAGCATTTAATATGAAGGATTAAATAGGCATTTCTACAATGAAAATACACAAATGATTCCTTAGCATACAAAATGATAAGCACATTAAGATACCACTTTCCATTCAATTCAATTTTCATTATTTTGAAATTTGTTGGCAAAGCTGGAGAAATTGAAACCCTAATAACTTCCTAGGATAAATATAACATGATGTCACCGTATGGAAGAAAGTACTGAAATTCCTGAAAAATACTCCGTGTAAAATTAATGTATGATCCAGCAATTCCACTGCTAGGGATATAATCAAAAGAAATGAAAACAGGGCCAGAACAAGTCTCGTACACATATATTCATAGAAGCATTATTCACAATAATGAACAGCGAGAAGAAAACCAAGTTTCCAGGGAGAGATAAAGGGAAAAAGAATATTGTGTATTAATTAATTATTGATACTAATACTGACAGCAGTTCTAATACATAATGTGTACTGAATGCAAATGAAGAATAATGTATTCCTTGTTGTAAAAATAGAGTGATGATAATAGAGTGGATTTGTCTAATCCAGGATCCCCTTAGGATTAAGACCTGTGGGCAATTTTCTACCAATTACTAATGAAAATATGTAGTCATGCACCTCAGATGTCTGATCATGTTTTTATTAATTTACCTCATTAATATCTTCTTTAGGAACAAATATCAACATCACTTTCCCTCACAATGCCCCAAAGATCTGAGCCCCAAATTAACCATCATTATTAATTCAGTTTATATGCTGCAGATGTTTTCTCATGCATTTATAACCATATCTATATAAAATATAGATTGTATTACACAGAGAGATATCACATAATATGTAGCCTTGAATTTAGAATATTACTTTTTGAGATATTAATTACAAAATGTGAAATCATTAAATATAGACATTAAAAATTTTAGGATTCATAGCACTCTTAAGCTTATTAAATATGAATGTAACCCACTTGTAATTCACCTATTTGAAGTGCACAATTCAATGGCTTTAACAGATATGTGTAATCATATCGAATGTCAAGTTTAGAATATCTTGCCACCTCAAAAATAAACTCAGTAAAAATAAGAAAGAGAGTGGGTAGGAACAAGGGAGGGAATATAAGGTGAGAAGTATCAGGTTCTTAAAATTGTATATATAAAACAAATGAAATTTGTTCCCTTTATATAAATAAAAACTAAAAAAGTAAGCTCAGTACCCCTTCTATCTCTTCACTATACCCTCATCCCTGTAACCCTAAGTGTTCCTCTAACCCTAAGTATTCTTCTTCTTCTTCTTCTTCTTCTTCTTTTTCTTTGACAGACAGAGTGGACAGTGAGAGAGAGAGAGAGACAGAGAGAAAGGTCTTCCTTTGCCATTGGTTCACCCTCCAATGGCCGCTGTGGCTAGCGCACCATGCCGATCCGAAGCCAGGAGCCAGGTGTTTCTCCCGGTCTCCCATGTGGGTGCAGGACCCAAGCACTTGGGCCATCCTCCACTGCCTTCCCGGGCCACAGCAGAGAGCTGGACTGGAAGAGGAGCAACTGGGACAGAATCCGGCACCCCAACCGGGACTAGAACCTGGTGTGCCGGCGCCGCAGGTGGAGGATTGGCCTATTGAGCTGTGGCGCCGGCCCCTAAGTATTCTTCTAACCTTAATATATGACTGCTGTGAACATTGCATGTGATGGATTATGGGATCCAAGGGTGCCCAATGTGGAGCCTGCATCCAAAAGTGAGGTCTCAGCCCATTCCCCTGCTGCACTCATCCAGAAAAATAGCAATGGGAATGTGGGAAAGCTGGAAAAATGGGGGCAGTCTTGTCACACCCAGAATATTAGCAGGCCAACTAGCAGGAAAGGAAGCCCCACATTGGCTGCACATGTCTGGACTAAAGTTCCCATTTCTTTGAGTCAGGAAAGGAGGGAAGAGGAGCAGATTTGGATACAAAGACCACTGGGTCTTAATCAATGCTCTTAATGGATCAGAAGATTTTCTTTGGAAACTTTTTTTCCACCTGCTATATGACCCTGGAACCATTGACAGGACATTTAATGACTGCATTTTTGTTTTCTTTCTAAGGGATTTTCATACAATTTAATGGGATGGGGATCTGGCATGCCATAACTTTTTCTACAAACTATTCAATTTTAATCTGTGAATGCTAAGTAACTTGTAAATTATTTTTACAATTACCACATAATACTCATTTGCTACTAAAAACAAATAAACCAATGAACTTTCAGTATTCTGCTGAGTTTGTCACATTATTATCAATGATCTTTGGTGTCTTTGAAGAAGCTAATGTGACACATGTGCCATTAAAATTAAATATTTGTATTATAAATTTTGTAATAGTCATATCTACTTTAAGTTGGTCAAATTAGTGCAAACATTAAAAATACATCTAACAATAAATATGAAAAACTATTAGCTATTATGTAAAACTGGCAAGGAATTGGAAAATTTACAATAATTCACCATACACTTAATTTGGTAAATAAAGCTGAAAAGACAAAAAGAAGCATTTCTCAAACCTGTTGCTACAATAATAGATTTATACTTTCTGGAAATGTATCTTTCTTTTTGTCATATAATCATAATTTCTAATTTAGAGTAACATCAATCTAAAATTTGCAAAATCATTATCAGAAGACATCTACTGATCAGTACTTTTATATAGTTTTAATTTTTCCATACTTGTGTTTATTTTTAGTAGCTATGAGTGGTAAATATAATACATACCTTTATACAATTGCCCATGCCACTTTTTATGTCTCTTTAGTTTTCATATTTTCTTTTCTTTTTTTTTCCTACCATTCAATCTTATGGGTTACTATATTGATTTTACCTGAACACAACTTTTAGAAATTTCCATATTACTTTGTGTACTTGTACACAGCTATTTAAGATGAATGTTTGTATTGCTTCTCAACCTTTTAGCTAAGAACAGATGTAAAGTGTGTGTGTGTATTTGTGTGTGTGCAAATGACCATATTATACAGAAATAGCACAGAAAATAATACTGGGAGGAATGCTAACCCTCATTTCAAACATGAAATCTACCTTTTCCTGGTTTCCCCTGTGGCAGAGCACCAGACCCCTTCTCACCAAAATTTATATCTTGCAGTCCTAAATCCCAATGTGACTGGATTTGGAGATCAGGCCTTTAAAGATTTAATAAAGGAAAATTGCATCAAAAATTTGAGGTCCTAATCCAAACTAACTGGTATCCTTAAAAGATAGAGACATCAGAGATGTACATGGGTGGAAAAATGCTAGGTGAGGACACAGCAAGACTGTGGCTGATGGGACTCCATAGAGAGAGGCCTCATAAGAAATCAAGGCTACAAACATCTTGATCTTAGGCTTCAGACATACAGAAGTATGCAAAATAAATTCCTGTGATTTCAACCACCGCATCTGTGGTAATAATATTATGTTGACACTGGAAAGTAATACACGGGGCCAGTGCTGTGGCGCAACGGGTTAAAGCCCTGGCCTGAAGTGCGGGCATCCCATATGGGCATTGGTTCTAGTCCTGGCTGCTCTTCCTCCAATCCAGCTCTCTGCTGTGGCCTGGGAAAGCAGTTCATCTTCTAGATGCACCCACATGGGAGACTGGAGGAAGCTCCTGGCTCTTGACTTCAGATCAGCACAGATCTGGCCATTGTGACCATCTAGGGAGTGAACCAGAGAATGAAGATCTCTCTCTCTGTCTCTACCTCTCTCTCTGACTCTGTTTTTCAAATAAATAAAATACATCTTTTTTTAAAAAAAGTAATACACACCTATCTCTGATGTTTACTTGCAATCTCCTGTAAGGGCCAAGCACAGAGGGCTTTCAGAGAAATAATGGAAATTGAAAAGTCTGACTCCATGTGCCTAAAAGCCTAAACCAGAAAAAGAAAGAAATAAGACAAAAGATATGAGAAAAATGTCCACAGTAACCTAAAAGAGAAATAAAATGCAAAAAATAAATTATTTGTACATGTGTATTTTTAAGAGCCCATCATTTAATACAGTTAGAGCACTAAAATTTTAATATAATTCCATAAAAAGTAAAAAAAAAGGACACTGCCTTTTGTGCTTCTGCAGTTGCAAGTTACATTTTACAACTTCTTTTTTTAAAGATTTATTTATTTACTTGAAAGAGTTACACAGAGAGAATGAGAGGCAGAAAGAGAGAAAAGCGTGATGGTCTTCATCCGCTGATTCACTCCCCAATTGGCCAAAACAGCCAGAACTGTGCCAATCTGAAGCCAGGAACCAGGAGCTTCTACTAGGTCTCCCACAAGGGTACGGGGGCCCAAGGAGTTGGACCACCTTTTGCTGCTTTCCCAGGCTATAGAAGAGAGCCGGGTCAGAAGTGGAGCAGCCAGAACTCAAACAGGCACCCATATGGGATGCTAGCACTGCAGGTGGTGGCTTTAACCATTATGGCACAGCACTGGCCTCACATTTTACAGCTTCTAAAATGCATGTTTACAAAGCTTTGTGGGTGCAATCAATAGCATGGTTTAAATTACAATTTTATCTAGGAATCTTAACTAAATTTAAATAGAGTACCATGTAAGATTGTAGGAAAAATTACTAAAAATAAGTAAGAAGGGACCAGCACTGTGGCATAGTAGGCTAAGCCTCCACCTGTGGCTCTAGCATCTCATATGTGTGCCAGTTCCTGTCCTTGCTGCTCCTTTTCTGATCCAGCTCTCTGTTACGGCCTGGGAAAGCAGTAGAAGACGGCCCAAGTGGGAGACCCAGTAGAAGCTCCTGGCTCCTGGCTTCAGGAATGAACCAGCAGATGGAAGACATTGTTCTCTGTCTTTCCCTCTCTGTGTAACTGTACCTCTCAAATAAATAAATAAATCTTATAAATAAGAAATATAATTTATTTACTGTTGCACTTAATTTAAATTATAATGTTGCTTCAAATTTCCGTAGTCAAAAGAACCAAATTATGTCATAGGAGCCAGAGAGATAGTAACAGCCTGAGTAAAGAATTAAAAGTAAATTAAGCTTTTGGAAGTTATAACTTAGGTTGATAAAATGAGACTTCAGAGGCCCCAATGTAAAATAACTAAGATGGCTCAATATAAGGAAACTCAGGCCTTCAATGACTGATCTTTATGAAGTAAGGCCTAATTAACAAAATATTGCTTATTTCCATTGCATTTCCATTTAGCCCAATTTTGCCTCTTTTTAAACCTGAAAGAATAAATGGCACCTCATGCATGGTGAATTACTATGACCCTAATGCTCTATGCCATTGATTGTGCCCACATTCATTATGCAAAACACTAGCATATTTCCCCAACTGAATAAATGAGTAAATGTATTCATATTTCAAATTAAGGCAAAAAGTTTTGTCCAGTGGTTTTTCAAAAGCCTCTCAGGGTCAGTATGCCTTCATCTTAGAAAAGGTCACAGTATGTCTCTTCACAGTACATATGGGGCTTTGCTATTTGTACAACCCCTTTATAGAGATACTAACTGTATCCAACTTCACCAGAATCAGTATGACATCATGTTTAATGACATTCTTCCTCTAAGAGATCTGTTTAACACACTCAAGAGGAATAGAGAAGTCTAATACTTCTTCGTCTTGGGTTTTGGTGGAAATGTACTCCCTGCTTTCATATGTTGATTAATCTCTTTGATGCTGCTACTTTACAAGTCAGCACATATTAAATGGGACCTCCTCCAGGAAAATACTCTATAATCAGTCAAAATAGGCAGGTGCCACAGCTCAATAGGCTAATCCTCTGCCTGAGGCACCGGTACTCTGGGTTCTAGTCCCGGTCAGGGTGCCGGATTCTGTCCCAGTTGCTCCTCTTCCTTCCAGCTCTCTGCTGTGGCCCAGGAGTGCAGTGGAGGATGGCCCAAGTACTTGGGTCCTGCACCCCATGGGAGACCAGGATAAGCACCTGGCTCCTGGCTTCAGATCAGCATGGTGCGCCAGCCACAGTGCACTGGCTGCAGAGGCCATTGTGGGGTGAACCAACAGAAAAGGAAGACCTTTCTCTGTCTCTCTCTCTCACTGTCCACTCTGCCTGTCAAAAAAAAAAAAGAAAGAAAAAGAAAAAGAAAAAAAGAGAAGAAAAGAAAAGAGAAAAAGAAAAAGAAAATCAATAGGCACTCTTCGTGATCCCAGAGACTTGTTCCACCTCGACACCTCCACAATCTTCCCTCATAGCTCCTGGATTCTCTGATGGCCACTAGTTCTCATGGTCTGTGAAGCAAAAAGCTGTCTCTCTTAGAACCAAGATATATACCAGTAAAATAAAATTTTCTGCCCACCTACTGTTGCCTGTAAATAGCCTCTCATAGGCCTCATGCCTTGTGACTTTCCCTACCCACTTGCTTACTCTGATTTTGGAAATTGAAGCAGCATACAAACCTAAGCATGGAGGCCAGTGCTATAGTCTGGTGGATTAGTCCTGCAGTGCTGGCATTCCACATGGGTGGCAGTTTGACTACCAGCTGCTTGCAATCCAAGTAACTACTATTGTACCTGAGAAAGCAGCAGCAGACGTCCTAAGTGCTTGGGCCCTACACCCAGTTGGGAGGACCAGATGGGGGTCCTGGCTTCTAGCTTCAGCATGGCTCAATTCTAAGTGTTACAGCCATTTAAGGAAGTGAACCAGAGATGGAAGCTCTCTCTGTCTCTCTCTCTCTGTAACTCTGCATTTCAAATTTAAAAAAACATGCAAATCAACTCATCAAAATCAATTAACTTAAAAAAAAACACTTGATCATGGTTACGAAGTATTCAATAATACAAGATGGAGCCAAACCGAAGCCCTCTGTCATATTTCACTGTCAGAGATTGGCCTCCAGTGTTGCTAAGGTTAGATGTAAGGATACATAGGAAGGCCACCCCCAAATCAAACAGCAAAAGCTATTCAAATACAACTGCACCATTTGACTGAGTAGTACTTTTGGTCTGGGTGCATACATTGGCTTGAAATCCAGAGATCCCAACCTTAAAGGAAGCAACTGTATCAAGCAAACATGACAAATGATGTGACCCACAGGCTGTCAATTTTGGCTAGTATAAGTCTCACTATCCAAAGATGTTGTGACCAGATTAATAACCATATGAATACCCATAAAATCAAGTTACAGGCTAATGCTATAACTCAAACATCAGTCACAGGTGCTTTCATTGTCAAATGACCTGTCAGTTCATAGACATATTCTCAAATATGTGATAAAACCTATTTGTTAAAGAATTCCTCTCATTACCCATCAGTACCAAAATTGTGCCTGATGGATTCTGAAGCCTTGAACTGCAGTGACAGTGCCAGACTCCAATATCATCATTGCTAGCTCTGCACCCTCAAATTTCCTGGATTTAGCAATAGTTGCAAATCAATTTTCTATATCCAGTGTTGACATCGTATTACACAAACTACTATGGTCTTGAGATAGTCCTTGAATTCTCCCAAAACGCACACCCCATGCTTCCTTGCTTAAAACTACAACCTGGTAGAAGTTACTACTCTGTCATTCTAATAATCAGTAAAGATTTTCTTTTCTCCACCAGGAGTCAGCTGACTCATTTCTGTGAATGGATCCATTCCCTGAGAAAAGATAAAATATTCCTTATTTCCTTATCCCCTGTCATGCTATAGCTTTCCATCATGAACCCTCATTCTGAGCCTCTGGCTATGACCCCCCAAAATACATATTTCCCTTACATTATGCACTGCTTCTCCTCTTCTGGGCCAGTTCTCTGCCTATCACCTGGGAAAGCAGTGGAAAATGGTCTGAGTGCGTGGGACCCTATACCCATAGGAGAGACATGGAAGAATCTCCTGGCTACTAGTTTCAGATTGGCTCAGCTGAAGCTGTTGCAGCCATTTTGGGAGTGAACCAGCAGATGGAATACCTTTCTCTTTGCCTCTCAAATAAGTAAATAAAATCTTTAAAGAAAAAAGTGAAAAAAATATAATGATGAAAAATGTTTACAAATGCACCCATATAAGGGGATCTTTAATAAGTATATTACTTATTCTTCTTATAAGTCAAAAAGTCACAATAGGAAGCCCACACACTCATTGCCAAGTAACAGTACATGGAAATGACCTCATATCCAAATATCAACACTGTGAAGAGAAAGACTTCAACAATGTGAGAACATTACAGAATTTGGTAAAAAAAACAAGTTCACCTTGGTGCAAATAAATTTGAAACTACACATAGTTTTTCACAATATGTAGTTTCATATACTTATTAAAGATCCCCTTATATGGGTGCATTTTTACAAATGCAAACTATGTACTGTTACTTGGCAATGAGTGTGTGGACTTCCTATTGTGACTTTTGGACTTATAAGTAAGAGTAAGTAAGGGGCTGCCACTGTGGTGCAGTAGGTTAATCCTCCACCTGTGGTGCCAACATCCCATAGAGGCACCAGTTCTAGTCCTGGCTGCTCATTTTCCAATCCAGCTCTTTGCTATGGCCTGGGAAAGCAGAAGATGGCCCAAGTGTTTGGGCCCCTCCACCCACATGGGAGACAGAAAAAGCTCCTGTCTCCTGACTTTGGATTGATGCAGCTCTGGCCTTTGCAGCCATTTTGGGAGTGAACCAGTGGAAGGAAGACCTTTCCCTCTGTCTCTCCTTCTCACTGTCTGTAATTCTGCCTCTCAAATAAATAAATAAAATCTTTTTAAAAAATAGGAAGAAAAAGTATGTTCCTCTTCCACTATATGGTCACCTTGAAGAAAAAAAAAAATCCAATGACATGATGAGATAGGACCAATCTGTGAAAGAGCACCTTCACTAAAAACCAAATCATTCAACACTCTGATATTGAACTTCCCATCTTTCAGATCTGTGACAAATAATTCAACTTTGCTTAACCAATACATACTATAGTATTTTTCTATGGCAGCCCAAGAAATTTAAGAATAATGATGGCACCAAAATTGATGTATTTTTATAGCCTTGATTTAACTAAGAATAGGTTCTGTATTGAGTTCTGGAATATGAACGATTTGTGTACTATTTAAATTAAAGGAATGTATTTTATAAACAGAAGAGAATGCATTTTGAGAGGTCAGATGAGTAAAGTTATAGACTGAATATTTTTATTTATATACATTTATTCATATAATCTATTTATTTAGTTTACTTTTTCTAATTTTATTTAAGGAATACAAACTTCATGAATTTCATTTATACAAATTTAGGAGCATAGCGATTCTTCCCACCCTACCACCTTGCCATTCATACTTCTATCCTTGTTTATCCTCCCTGTCCCTTTCCCATTTTTTACAAAGATCTATTTTCAGTTGCCTTACACTAAATAGAGAGTTCAACAGATTGTATGAAGAAAAAGCAAAAAAAAAAAAAAACACATTGTTCCTCAACACTGAAGATAAGGGCTGTTGAAATCACCACATCACAAAGTGTCAGTTTTATCACTATAGATTAAGTTTTAGGGACTCTATTAGTTACTACAGATCAGAGAGAACATATAGTATTTTTCTTCTTGAGACTGATTTATTTCACTAAGTATAATGGCTTCCAGTTGCCTGAATTTTGTTGCAGATGACAGGATTTCATTTTTTTTACCACTGTGTAGTATTCCATAGTGCATATATATCATAATTTATTTATCCAGTCTTCAGCTAACGGACATCTAGGTTGATTCCATATATTAGCTACTATGAATTGAGCTGTGATAAACATGCAGTTACAGATCACTCTTTCATATGCTGATTTAATTTCCTTTGGGTAAATTCCTAGGTGTGGGGTGGCTGGGTAATATGGTAGGTCTATATTCATATTTCTGAGGTATCTCCATTTTTCTTCCACAGTGGCTGCATCAGTTCATATTCCCACTAACAGTGGATTGAGGGCCCTTTTCAGCACACCAAAGCTTTTTAAAATATAAGTAGAACGGAGAGTATAAAATATGATAAAAATATGGTAAATACATAAACCAATAATGTAGCCATTTGTTATCAAGTACCATGTAATCTAGATAATTGGAAGTGCTATAGTTCTATATGACTGGGAGTCCAATAGATTTATACCAGTATCACCACAAACACATCAGCAATATTTGATAGATTATGTTACAGAAGCCATGAAGTCATTAGACAACAGGAACTTTTCAGCTCCACTACAATCTGATGGAACCGCTGTCACACAAGTGACCCATTACTGACCAGACTGTTGTGCATAGCTGTACTTTCCAGTTGCTACATTATTAATGACCTTTTTTTCTGTTTGACATGGGCTCATTTACTCTGGCTCATTGGGTGCCTTTCACCTCACTGACAATCGGTACCATGTCAGAGATACAAAGTCTCCAAAACAAATTTCAAAGGTTCAAGTCCTGGTCGTTTCATCACCCCCTTCTCAACAGCCTTTCACAAGGTGTGTGTAAAATCAAGAATAATTAGCAATCTCAGTCACTTCTGTCACATTTATGTATTCATTGTCAAATCCATTTATTTTTTAAACTAACTTCAACTTATATTCATTACTGCTTGTCAGTAAGTGATAACATATATGGCTCATGCGGTTCATGAACACCGTACATTTGTTAAATTTCAGGGCGAGACTTTAATGTTCAAAGAGAAAAATTATTCAGAGCAAGGGACAGGATTTTGTTTTCTAAAACATCTTTCATTTCTCAATTGAACTAAGAACAGGGTTTTCCGGATATACTTTATATATCAGGTTTGAGGGATATGGATAGATTTAAAAAAAAAAAAAGGGAATGACTTCATTCATGAATTACTTGAATAAATGGGACATCAGGACTCAGAGTCCAAATACAAACCTCACAAGCACACAAGAAAGAGTACAATGGGTACACAGGTTTTTAGAGCAAGGGAGATTGTGGCAGACACCCCCAAGATGCCATTTTCTCTCCCCTCAGCAGTCTCCTGGAAAATCGACATCCACTGAAAAGTACCCAGGAATTCCCTCCACAGTGGGTTCTGGGATCTCAGAGGAAGAAAGGAAGCCTCATGGTTGGGCTGGTTCTCTCTCCTAAGCCCAGGGGGAGGCCTCAGAACAGGAAGCCTCCTGCCTGAAGCCCTCACTCTGTCCTGCTTCCCATGCCTTCTGCAGGGCAGTGCCTGCTGCCCAGTCTTTGAGTTCCTTCAGGGCTTACCACGCTGTTTTTCTCAAAGGTAAGGCCATGTTCAACCCCACCTCCCATTGGTTTCAAGTCTCAACTCTTTCATAGAATTGCATCATTTCCTTGTGAGGCAAAGTCTCTTGTTAAAATTTTTTTCAATGTTTCATTAACATGCAATTGTTGTGCATTTTTGTAGGGTATGATGCAGTAGTTCAACACATGTACACAACACAAATGCATCAACTCAGGCCACAAGCCGTTCCATTGTGTTTGGAGACTACTGGCTCTTTTCCGGTTCTTCATGCAATATATAATTCATTGTTGTGAGCCACAGTTGTCCACTGACAAGGCAACATTAGAACTTGCTACTTCTGACTGTGCTTGGGTGTCTATCATGCAACCTGCTTCTATTCTGCCTCTCTTCCACCCTTCCCAGTCTCTACTAATTCCAAGTTCAGACTTTTATTTAACTTCCACATGTGACAGGGAACACGTGGTATTTGTCTTTTGGTGTCTGCCTTTTTTCACATAATGCTGAGGCAATGTCACATCTAAACTGAACAGAGAAAACCATACATTACTTATACATTTGTTTTCCAAGCAGTTTTATTCCATTATCTGAGAATTTAGCACCACTCTGCAGCCCTAAGTGCCATCAGAATACACTTTCACTATAGAACTGTCAAAACAGGCCAGTGCCGCAGCTCACTAGGCTAATCCTCTGCCTGCGGCGCCGGTACTCTGTGTTCTAGTCCCGGTTGGGATGCCGGTTCTGTCCCGGTTTCACCTCTTCCAGTCCAGCTCTCTGCTGTGGCCCACAAAGGCAGTGGAGGATGGCCCAAGTGCTTGGGCCCTGCACCCACATGGGAGACCAGGAGGAAGCACCTGGCTCCTGGCTTCGAATTGGCACAGCACCGGCCATAGCGGCCATTTGGGGGGTGAACCAACAGAAGGAAGACCTTTCTCTCTGTCTCTCTCTCTGTCTAATTCTGCCTGTCAAAAAACAATATGGCCCACAGTAAAACTTAGTAGGTAAATAATGTAACCAAACCAACTTCCTCCATACAGGGGCAGAACAATAATATTTTCACTTGTACTTGTGACTCAAGATACTAATATCTTACTAAATACATTTATCTCAAATCTGTGTGCCTTTTTCCCTGGCTTGAATATTTTCAGATTTAGCCTTGGTGGTGGTTAACATTGTAATCAAACTCATAAGTAAAGGGAGAGACTTGGCTTGTGGTAAAGGAGCTGAGGCACGAAGTGCACACTCAGCAGATTTCAAAGGTTTCCTCTGGAATATGTCAAAATATTGGAAAAGAATTGAGTGTCACAGCAAGTAGACTGCCGTATTAGGGGAGACTCTGTATTAGGGGAGGGACTTTGAAAATGGAGGTTTTTTTTTTTGTTTGTTTGCTTGCTTGCTTCTGCACAACCAAAAATACATCTTTTCTTGGGTTTCCTTTTATTTGTGAATCTTTCAACACAGAATCCTTATATTTCTTTATACACACACATTCACACACACACACACTTTGTTCAAGGTATGTAACTGCATTCATTCTGTACACAAAACATAAAAAACAAAACACAAGATGGGGTTTGTTTTCTTCTAAAGGGTATGCTTCATCTTAGTCCAAGGAAATGAAAATAATTCTGTTCTCAAGAATAATTACTCTCTGTATATTAGATTTTGGACATCCATTCAAATAAGAAAAAATGGAAATTCAGTAATAAGTATGTGTGCTTCTAGAATTTTGTAAAATGTTGATGGATACCTTCTCTTTAAAAAACATACACTCTGGTGTTTTTAGAAAGGGTTCTCCAATCCAGTTAAAAGACACTGATTGGCTGATTGGGTTAAAGAACAAAACCCATCTATCTGCTGCTTACAAGAAACACATCTTTCTAACAAAGATGCACACAGACTGAAGTGAAAGGCTGGAAAAAGATATACCATGCCAACAGAAATGAAAAAAGAGCGGGTGTAGCCATCTTAATATCAGACAACATAAACTTTACCACAAAAACTGTTAGAGAGACAAAGAGGGGCACTATATAATGATTAAGGGATCCATTCAACAGGAAGATACAATGATTATCAATGTATATGCACCTAATTACAGGGCACCGGTTTATTTAAAAGACTTGTTAAGGGACTTAAAGGGAGACTTAGACCCCAATACAATAGTACTGGGGGACTTCAATACCCCACTCTCAGAGATAGACACATCATCAGGACAGAAGACCAACAAGGAGACAGTAGATTTAAATGACACTATAGCCCAAATGGACCTAACAGATATCTACATAACTTTTTATCCTACACAGAAAGACAATACATTCTTCTCAGCAGTACATGGAACCTTCTCTAGCATTGACCACATACTAGGCCATAAAGCAAGTCTCAGCAAATTCAAAAGAATTAGAATCATACCATGCAGCTTCTCAGACAACAAAGGAATGAAATTGGAAATTAGCAACTCAGGAATCCCTAGAGCACATACAAACACATGGAGATTGAATAACATGCTCCTGAATGAACAATGGGTTATAGAAGAAATTAAAAGAGAAATCAAAAATTTTCTGGAAGTAAATGAGGATAACAGCACAACATACCAAAACCTATGGGATACAGCAAAAGCAATGTTAAGAGGAAAATTTATATCAATAGGTGCCTACATCAAGAAATTGGAAAGGCACCAAATAGATGAACTTTCAAGTCATCTCAAGGATCTAGAAAATCAGCAGCAAACCAGACCCAAAGCTAGTAGGAGAAGAGAAATAATTAAAATCAGAGAAGAAATCAACAGGATTGAATCCAAAAAACATTACAAAAAATCAGCCAAATGAGGAGCTGGTTTTTTGAAAAAATAAACAAAATTCACACCCCATTGGCCCACTAAAAAAAGAAAAGACCCAAATCAATACAATTAGAGATGAAAATGGAAACGTAACAACAAACACCACAAAAATAAAAAGAATCATCAGAAATTACTACAAGGACTTGTATGCCAGCAAACAGGGAAATCTATCAGAAATGGATAGATTCCTGGACACATACAACCTACCTAAATTGAACCAGGAAGAAATAGAAAAACTAAACAGACCCATAACTGAGACAGAAATTGAAACAGTAATAAAGGTCCTCCCAACAAAGAAAAGCCCAGGACCAGAATGGATTCACGGCTGAATTCTACCAGACATTTAGAGAAGAACTAACCCCAATTCTCCTCAAACTATTCAGGGCAATCAAAAAAGAGGGAATCCTCCCAAATTCTTTCTATGAAGCCAGCATCACCTTAATTCCTAAGCCGGAAAAAGATGCAGCATTGAAAGAGAATTACAGACCAATATCCCTGATGAATATAGATGCAAAAATCCTCAATAAAATTCTGGCCAATAGAATGCAACAACACATCAGAAAGATCATCCACCCAGACCAAGTGGGATTTATCCCTGGTATGCAGGGATGGTTCAATGTTCGCAAAACAATCAATGTGATACACCATATTAACAGACTGCAGAAGAAAAACCATATGATTCTCTCAATAGATGCAGAGAAAGCATTTGATAAAATACAACACCCTTTCATGATGAAAACCCTAAGCAAACTGGGTATAAAAGGAACATTCCTCAATATAATCAAAGCAATTTATGAAAAACCTATGGCCAGTATCCTTTTGAACGGGGAAAAGTTGGAAGCATTTCCGCTGAAATCTGGTACCAGACAGGGATGCCCACTCTCTCCACTGCTATTCAAAATAGTTCTGGAAGTCTATTAGGCAAGAAAAAGAAATTAAAGGGATACAAATCGGGAAGGAAGAACTCAAATTATCCCTCTTTGCAGACGATATGATTCTTTATTTAGGGGACCCAAAGAACTCTACTAAGAGACTATTGGAACTCATAGAAGAGTTTGGCAAAGTAGCAGGATATAAAATCAGTGCACAAAAATCAACAGCCTTTGTATACACAGACAATTCCATGGCTGAGAAAGAACTTCTAAGTTCAATCCCATTCTCAATAGCTACAAAAACAATCAAATACCTTGGAATAAACTTAATGAAGGACGTTAAAGATCTCTACGATGAAAATTACAAAACCTTAAAGAAAGAAATAGAAGAGGATACCAAAAAATGGAAAAATCTTCCATGCTCATGGATTGGAAGAATCAACATCATCAAAATGTCCATTCTCCCAAAAGCAATTTATACATTCAATGCAATACCAATCAAAATACCAAAGACATTCTTCTCAGATCTGGAAAAATGATGCTGAAATTCATATGGAGACACAGGAGACCTCGAATAGCTATAGCAATCTTATACAACAAAAACAAAGCCAGAGGCATCACAATACTAGATCAGGACATACTACAGGGCAGTAGTTATCAAAACAGCATGGTACTGGTACAGAAACAGATGGATAGACCAATGGAACAGAATAGAAATACCAGAAATGAACACAAACATCTACAGCCAACTCATATTTGATCAAGGATCCAAAACCAATCCCTGGACTAAGGACAGTCTATTCAATAAATGGTGCTGGGAAAATTGGATTTCCACATGCAGAATCACAAAGCAAGACCACTACCTTTCACCTTACACAAAAATTCACTCAACTTGGATCAAAAATTTAAATCTATGACCAGACACCATCAAATTGTTAGAGAGCATTGGAGAAACCCTGCAAGATATAGGTACAGGTAAAGACTTCTTGGAAAATATCCCAGGACCACAGGAAGTCAAAGCCAAAATTAACTAGTGGGATTGCATCAAACTGAGAAGTTTCTGTACTTGACAAGAAAAAGTCGGGAAAGTGAATAGGAAACCGAAAGAATGGGGAAAAATATTTGCAAACTATGCAACAGATAAAGGGTTGATAACCAGAATCTACAAAGAAATCAGGAAACTCCACAACATCAAAACAAACAATCTACTTAAGAGATGGGCCAAGGATCTCAATAGACATCTTTCAAAAGAGGAAATCCAAATGGCCAACAGACACATGAAAAAATGTTCACGATCACTAAGCATCAGGGAAATGCAAATCAAAACCACAATGAGGTTCACCTCACCCCGGTTAGAATGGCCCACATTCAGAAATCAACCAACAATAGATGCTGGAGAGGATGTGGGGAGAAAGGGACACTAACCCACTGTTGGTGGGAATGTAAACTGGTTAAGCCACTATGGAAGTCAGTCTGGAGATACCTCAGAAACCTGAATATAACCCTACCGTTCAACCCAGCCATCCCACTCCTTGGAATTTACCCAAAAGAAATTAAATTGGCAAACAAAAAAGCCGTCTGCACATTAAGGTTTATTGCAGCTCAATTCACAATAGCTAAGACCGGGAACCAACCCAGATGCCCATCAACAGTAGACTGGATAAAGAAACTACGGGACATGTACTCTATGGAATACTATACAGCAGTCAAAAACAATGAAACCCAGTCATTTGCAACAAGATGGAGCAATCTGGAAAGCATCATGCTAAGTGAATTAAGCCAGTCCCAAAGAGACAAATATCATTTGTCTTCCCTGATCGGCGACAACTAACTGAGCACCAAAGGGTAACCTGTGGAAGTGTAATGGACACTATCAGAAATAGTGACTTGATCAGCTATGGTGCTGACTGTTGATGTACAATGTAACACTTTATCCATTTTAGTATTTTTTTGTAAACTCTGTAATTAACACACAATTATTCTGAGGTGTCTAAATCTTAACTGAAAAGTGATCCTGGTTAAATATAAGAATGAGAAAAGGAGAGGGAGGAGATGTATAATAGGGGGCATGCTCAATTGTATTTGCCCCAAATGTTGCAGTTAGAAAATTCCAGGGGATCCCAATACAATCCCATCAAGGTGGCATGTACCAATGCCATCTCACCAGCCCAGGTGATCAATTTCAGTTCACAACTGATCACACTGATAGGCCTAAGAGTCAAAGGGATCACACAAAAAAGATTAATGTCTGCTAATACTAACTGATAAAAAAAAAGGGAGAGAAGGATCCAACATGGGAAGGGGGAGACACAGCAGACTCATAGAATGGCAGACGTCCTAAATAGCACTCTGGCCTCAGAATCAGCCCTTAAGGCAATTGGATCTGGCTGAAGAGCCTATGAGAGTATTTTAGCCATGGAAAGCCAAGACACGCTGGGAAAAAAAAAGATGAAGAAGAAGAAGAAGACCTAAATGAAGGATCTCAGCGAGTGTGATCCCAGTGGAAAGAACGGGGCCATCAAAGTAGGAGGTACCTTTCTCTGAAGGGAGGAGAGAACTTCCACTTTGACTATGGCCTTGTTGGAATAGGATCAAAGTCGGCGAACCCTAAAGGCTTCCATAGCCTCGGCAACTCATGGCTAGAGCCTAGGGAGATTACTGACGCCATAAACAAGAGTGTTAAATTGTTAAATCAACATCAGGAGTCACTGTGTACTTATGTCCCATGTGGGATCTGTCCTTAATAGGTTGTCAAAGGTGAAGTAATGATATAGCCAGTACTGAAACAGTATTTTTACACTTTGTGGTTATGTGTGGGTGCAAACTGATGAAATCTTTACTTAGTATATACTGAAGCGATCTTCTGTATATAAAGATAATTGAAAATGAAAAAAAAAAACACCCTTGGTTTTAAATTGGAAATTACATAGAAAAATTATCAATCTTTTTCTTAAAAAAAATATCTTGCAGAATCTCGGTCATTAATGTGATGTACACTGTTATTTAATGCTATAACTAGTACTCCAACGGTATTTTTTCACTTTGTGTTGCTATGGGAGGACAAACTGTTGAAATCTATATATATACTAAACTGATTTTCTATATATAAAGAGAATTGAAAAGGAATCTTGATGGGAATGGAAGGGGAGAGCAAGTGGGAAAGGGGAGGGTTGCGGGTGGGGGGGAAGTTGTGGGTGGGGAAGCCTTTGTAATCCATAAGCTGTACTTTGGAAATTTATATTCACTAAATAAAAAAAATTAAAAAAAAAGAAAGGCTTCTCCTTTTAAGCCATCAGTGGGACATCTTTGGTCACCATGTGCTCAAAGAGAATCTACCAATACCCAGTAGCATTTATATTCTATTTACCATCTTCATGCTTGTTCCACTGCAGATATTACTCAAAAGTTCTGGGTTGCCAGCGTCGTGGCTTAACAGGCTAATCCTCCTCCTTGCGGTGCTGGCACACCAGGTTCTAGTCCCAGTTGGGGCACCGGATTCTGTCCCGGTTGCCCCTCTTCCAGGCCAGCTCTCTGCTGTGGCCCAGGAAGGCAGTGGAGGATGGCCCAAGTGCTTGGGCCCTGCACCCGCATGGGAGACCGGGAGAAGTGCCTGGCTCCTGGCCTCGGATCTGCGTGATGCACTGGCTGCAGCGGCCATTGGAGGGTGAACCAATGGCAAAAGGAAGACCTTTCTCTCTGTCTCTCTCTCACTATCCACTCTGTCAAAAAAAAAGTTCTGGGTTGACAGCTCTTGCTCAAGGAACTTTAATAATCCCATTAATCACCATAGTTTTTGTCATTAGCAGGGCAGACTGACAAATTATCAATGACATAATTATGCTAGTAATGGCATCTCCTGGCAGCTGAGATGTTGGAAAACATACTTGAGCAGCAAAATGGATAAAGCACTAGTTCACCATCTGGCTGTTTGGGTTCAATATTGGATCAAGTTCTTTTGTTTGAACTAGGCAGTGCTAAATTATTTTTTTTAGCAAAATCTTACTAAATCAAATTCTGTATTCTATATTAACCTAATGTTTCTCCCATGGAAAGTTATGTCGCTTCCCACCAAGAAGTAAGTGAATCCTGGCTACATGGTAGGATCAGCCTTCCCAGAAAAGAGTGAGCTCAAGTCACAAAGAAAATCATGTGTATTTTCTCTAACATTCATCCCTAAGGGACATAAAGGGGTTGAATGTATCCAGAAATGTTAACCAATCATTAGAACCACATCATCTATTATGCATTCTTACACATGTGTAACCTTTCCTTGGACCAAATCACAGTTCAGAGGTAGCAATTTTGCTAATATTCAGATAGGTTATAGAATGCCTTGTCTGCACAGCCCACTATGCTAACTAACACAGAGTGGTGCCTCAAATATCATGTGTTCTCATGGTCCTGGAGGCGGCCAAGTCCAAGGTCATGGAGCCAGTAGATTCACTGTCTGATGAGGCCCCACTTCCTGGCTATTCCATCACAGGTAGTTAGGGAGGCATGCTGTTTCCATATCTTCTTAACACGAACTAATAACTTCAGGAAGTCCCCACTCTCAAGACCCAATTCCCTTCCAAAGGCCCTGTCTCCAAATACCACGAGATTTGGGGATTAAGGTTACAACATAGGCATTTGGGGAGACACAGGCAAGCAGACTACGGCATATAACAAATAAAATTATATGCATGTATGACCAAACATGCCTTTAACCACTCTCACATCAAGTCTAATGACTGCATAAAATTACAGGACCTACTGTCCACTTACAGGGAAGTATAGTGGTTATCAGCATAGAGCTCTACCAGTGTCAGGGTCACTGGGTTTCAGTTACAGCTGTCACTATCTATATATTCTTGGCCAACTCAATTATTATCTCTGGCTCAGTTCTGTCACCTGCAAAATAATTATACTAATAAATCCCTCCCAACAGGGTTGTCTTGAGGGAAATATATGCAGAAATCACTTGGGATGATTGCCTGGTATTTATTAAGGAATATGGAAATGCTTGACACTATTATTCCCTGGGATATTATTACCACTGCAAATAAAGAAATACATCTGCATAACACACTGCTGCTTGCACAGAGATTTTCCATTGGAATCTTGTTTATATGACTTACACATCCTCTCCTGTACTGAGAGAGCCTTCATGATGAAGCTCTGTCTTTTCTCTTCTGAAATGCACATCCAATCACACAGGGATCCTGGGTCCTCCCACACCCACAGCCTCTCCTGAATGAAACCTCCAAGTCCACTGGGGTCTTGCTTGGTGCCACAAGCTTTGCTCCAAAGATGGTGAAGCCAAACCCAGAATCTCTTCTTGGAACCATTATTGCATGATGCATAGGTCGGCTGCAGCTGAAAGACTGTACCCAGAGGACACAGGCTGGTGTGACAAACACCAGTAGCAAAAAGCTACAAGGAAGAGAAAATGTTGAGTATAGGGCAAGGCAGTCCGCCAGGTGCAGCAAGAGAAAGGGCCATGGAGAGCATACTGCTGAGGATTTGACAGCCTTGCAAGCCAGCAGCCGCCAGCCCTTCCAATTCCATGGCCCAGCATTTTTATTTCACTTAAGGTTTCATGGGCTGAGAATCCTCATTCTCCATTTTCCCAGCAATGGGTTATTTATGAGGCATTTGAACAAAGAACAAGGCATTTGCTTCTGTATTTCTGATGCTCTGGCATCTGGGGCTTTGCTAACCTGGAAGAATCACCCCTCCAGGTCTAGCTGATGTCTAGAGATTACACAAAACTGGGCTTGGGGAACACCAAGGCTAGACCCAAACCTGCCACCATCTCCCACACCCAGTGCTCTCCCCCTGAGCCACAATCCCCTGTCCTAATTACCCAAGAGCAGGGAAGCAGACAAGACAACCTGGAGCCACTGAAGTTATTCCAGACACCGACCTTAAACCTTGCATAGCTTCACTCTGTCTTCGTGAGAAAACCACAATAGTGACTTACTTCCACCTGCTCCCCCAACCCTGCTGCCCAGCCATCTCTGCTCCATGCTCACGTAGCCCTGTGTGTCAAGCCAGCGGCCCTGTCACCTTTTCCTAGAGACTCTGAGAATAAGAGTAACCACAGCCTCCTTGACATTCTGTGCTGCAGGTCTTACCACACCTAACTAAAACAAGCCGCAACCACCTTGAACACAGAAGGCAGATCCGTCACACAGCTGACCTCAAGGCACACTGCATGGTGCTCGGTGCCTTAAGCTACACAGATAGCAAAGTGTCAATAACACAATTTCTAGCTTCAGGCACCAGAAGATACTTCTTGGGAGCTGTGGTCTTCCTGGGGTGTAGGACCACAGCAGAAATCGGACAGACATGCAAGGGTGGGTGGGTGCAGAAGCCTGAGTTCAGGGAGAGCCAAGTGGGGTTAAGAAAGGAGGGAGGCCAGGCCTGCAGGAGAAGTCAGAACTGTAGTCAAGGTCACCATACCTTGGAATATCAGCCCTGCATGCCAGCTTTTCTAGTTAGAGAGGGGTTCCAACAAATGCCAACTTTCAGACGAACCTTTGCCACCATCAGTGACTTTGTCAGGTACTTGCTAACCTGGTAGAAGCAGATGGCCAGCGGGAAAGGATGAACACACAGATGAGGCAATGATAATGGCTCAGCTTCCGGGCCACCTATCTGGATGCCCTCCACATTGATTCCAGGAGCAAACATTTCCATCGCAGTGTGACAGATGTAATAGGTTTTTGAGGTCACATTTTCAAAAATTAGTAATATGCAAGCTGTGGGAAAACATCACACTCAGAGGCATGCTCTCAGAAGTTTCTAACAGAAAATCTTGCAAAAACCATGCTAAGATGGAGTGATAAAATTTCCCAGTGTTTGATTCGAGTAACAGTGCATGGGAAATAGATTCATAATGGAAGTGTATGAGACAGCAACAAATCCCTGGGGTACCGTCACTGTTCATGTTCCATTAATTTTTCAATGTCTTCAATTATATGCTTTTACTAGGAGATAATGAAGAGTCAGTTAATACCTGTTTATGAAGGATTGAGAGGCAAAAATTATATGAACAACATAACACAGAAAAAGCTAGCTTCTATCTAAGCATGTCTCATTTAGGAAGCCCTGGGAAAATAATCTATTTATATATGCTGAGTTCAAGGGAACAATTTAACAATAGCATAACAAGGCAAGATAGACCTTTCCTTGAACTCACTGACTTAATGGAAAAATCATTTGATTATTGTAATTTGGATTATTATAATTTGAAGGATAGGCACTTGACTTTGATTTGGCTCCTAACATAATCTTCAAAGAGCTTATGCCTAATTTTTCCACACTGATTGGGAAAAGTGGGAATACCAAATAATTTGCTCCTTATGTAAGCTATGATTTTCCTGACTGTGTGTGTGCAAGCAACAGACCTGAAAGGATTAGAAACACATTAAACAGGGACACTGAGGCTATCCTACTGCCAAGAACATGCAAACAAATGCACTTATTTTAATCCCTAAGAGGCTTAGGTAGGCAAAGGGAAAGAAAGGCACACTGGGAAGAAGTGAAGGAGCTACCCTAAGCATGTTTATATCATCTATGCACCAAGCCCAAGTGCCTTACATTTGCATTCAGCTGTCATAGCCTCCTTGACTAGAATCAAATACTTTGTATTCCATGAAGCTCTCTAAGTAGGGATACTGTCTGCAGTAGCAGCTACTCATGCAACTCTGAGACAGAATGGTCTTAAATTCACCATAACATGAAATGTGTTATCTATGTCAAATTAGTACTTAGGCATCTACCAACCCATGAGTTTATTGGACTACCCAAATCTCCCCATTGTGTGTCATGTTCACTGCAGTCTTCAGTGTATACCGAGTAGCTCCTTTGCACAAAGCAACATGTAACATACTGGAGACACAAAAGCAAGATGACATGACCTTGTCCTCAGAGGGTTCATGGGACACAGAGCACAGACAGGAATGTTTACCTAAAGAGAGTGCTGCTCAGCTTTGGCAGCCACAGGCATCAACACAGAAATTCCTACTTGTGGTTCACCACTTCAGTCACCAAATGAGATCAAGGTTTTTTTCATTTAGCCTTGAATCAAGTGCCACAGGATCTAAAGATCCTCAATCTATGAGCTACGTTCAAGTTTGGGATTAAGAAAAGTACTTGCAGGGGCTGGTGCTGTGACATAGTGGGCTATACCTCCACCTATGGCACTGCCATCCCATTTGGTCACTGGTTCGAGTCCTGACTGCTCCTCTTCCAATCCAGCTCCTCTGCTATGGCCTGGGAAAGCATCAGAAGATGGTCCAAGTCCTTGGGACCCCTGTACCCCTGTGGGAGACCCAGATGAAGCTCCTGCCTTTGGACAGGCCCAGCTTGGGCAGCTGAGGCCATTTGGGATATGAAAAAGTGGGTAGAAGACCTTTCTCTGTCTTTCCCTGTCTCCGTCTCTAAGTATCTCTCAAATAAATAAAATTAAAAAAAAATACTTGCACCCTTTAAGAGATAAATAATATTCCAATAGCAGGAACAAATACAATGAATTTGAGATGTTTGTTTCTCCCACAAAGATTCATTATAATTTAGTAGGATTATCAGTTGTTTGTTTAACTTCTAGAAAAGGATAAGAAAGAGACCTAGGCACAAAAATATGATTTTAAATAGAACGTACTGTCTTTCACATATATGAAGCATTAAGCAGATCAAACACTGGGTTTCCTTCTCCTTCCCCATAGATTAGCATTTCCTTTTTTGGATTTTAATTTTTAATTAGTTTTTAACAGATTTGGTGTGATCTGCAGATATCATTCTAAGACCATAACGATATTCCATTCCTCCTTCCCTTCCTCTCTCTCTCCTTCCTTATTTTTTTTTAGTTTTTGAGATAATGTATTTTAAATTTAAAGTAAAAAGGCTTAATACTTCACCAAATAAGAAGTTTAACCAATAAAAAGCAAAAATACCCTAGTTTAGTGGGAATACAGGCAACAGTTATAACTAATATTTGAATGGAAAAATGACTGTTTCCCCCATATATGGTAAATATTAAAGTAATCACAGATCACTAGAATTTACTAGTATAGTAATCACTAGGATTTACTAGTATAATATTATTCTTTATTATATATATATATATATATATATATATATATATATATATATATTGGACAGGGAGAGTTAGAGAAAGAGAGAGACAGAGAGAAAGATCTTCCTTTCATTGGCTCACCCCCCAAATGGCCAGCAAGGCCGGTGTACTGAGCCAATCCAAAGCCAGGAGCCAGGTGCTTCCTCCTGGTCTCCCATGTGGGTGCAGGGTCCAAGTACTTGGGCCATCCTCCACTGCACTCCTGGGCCACTGCAGAGAGCTGGCCTGGAAGAGGAGCAACCAGGAAAGAACCAGTGCCCCAACCAGGACTAGAACCCTGAGTGTCAGCACCACAGGTGGAGGATTAACCTAGTGAGCCACGGTGCTGGCCCACATTTATTTTCTTTTAAAATGAGGTATTTGAGGCTCAGAGCGACCCAATGTGATACAGCTTGAAATTCCAACAGGACACTGTAATCAGGACACTGCAATGGGCTATCCTGCAACAGTCAATCACTTAGTATGAATGTTTTCTCCCCACCCCCGAACTCCAACTCCCCATTCAAGATGTCTATCACTTGGTCATCAATTTCACCTGCTACTGCCTATTGGATTTTTGGGTGCTGCTGTGAGGCAGATGTAGACAACTGCCTGATATGGCCTTGTGCTGATGGTGCCATTTGCCTTGACAACATAAACTGCTTCTCCTGCCTCTGTCCTGTGGGCTATGCTGGATGCTTCTGCACCATTGACATGAATAAACTGCCAGTGTCCATTCCAGAGGGGCCTGCTGTTGGGACCAAGTTCATGCTTTTGACCATCTCTGCCCAGTGTATATGGTGGCAAGAGTTGTGAGCTTATCTTACATTAACAAATCCCCCTACCACTGTAGATACACACTTAGGGCTCACCTCAGCTCTGGTGGAAAAGTATCATGAGGTCAGTCCCCCACCATGCAGGTGCTTGTCTACCACAGATATCATTCAAGAAGGTAGTTTGAAGGGAAGAAGCCAGCCTAGGGGAGGCTAATCTGGTGGCCTTGATGGTGTTTGGGGTCCTTACTGCTATGCTGATCTCAGCCACGATGTTGTTCAGGATTGAGTTGACTGTATGGAAGCAGATGGTCACTGGCTGATCAGGGGTTATCACCCTATAGGAAATACTGAGCCCCTTTACCCCCAGTCCTGCAGACAGCACAGATCTGTCCTCATAGGCCCTCCATGGTTCTGTGCTGGAGGAGGCATTGCAAAGTTGCCTCCCATAGTGGATGAGGTGTATAACTCCTGATGTGTTCAAAACACTTCAAGGATTTAGGGAGAATCATTAGGAATTTGATAATTTGTGATTGATATAGTTTTTGAACTGTCATGGTAATCAATTAAGTATAAAATTTCTGATTTCATCCAGTGCTAGCATCATTTTTCATTACATTTTATTTTTATTTCCAAAAAGATGCAAACATGACATTTTGATATAATGTTTTTTCAACATTAGTCCATTCGTTCATAAAATTTTTAATTAAAATGTATCAAATTGAGGCATTTAAGAATAAATATTCAAATGTCTATGATCCCAGAAGAAAAAAATTGGCATCTGAAATCATTTCAGCCTATCTGTGAATTTTCTTACATAATATCTCAATAAATTAGATGTTAACATCAAGAAGGCTGGCATTGTGGCATAACAGTAAAAGCCGCCATCTGCAGGCTGGCATCCCCTATTAACACTGGTTGGAGACCTGGCTGCTCCACTTCTGATCCAGCTCTCTATTATGGTCTAGGAAAGCAGTACAAGATGGTCCAAGTCCTTGGGCCACTGCACCTGAGTGAGAGACCTGGAAGAATCCCCTGGCCCCTGGCTTTGGATCAGTGCAGCTCCGACCATTATGGCCATCTGGGGAGTAAAGCAACAGATAGAAGACCTCTCTCTCTGTCTCTGCCTCTCTGTAACTCTGCCTTTCAAATGATAAATAAATAAACATTTTTATAAAATCAAGAAACTTCTTGAAAAACTGTTCCTTTGCCAGGATGTAATTTATTTTATAATTTTAAAAATAAAACATAAATTATATTGCTTAGTAGAAAATGCCTTTTCAAATTATCCATCTTGTAAATAAAGAACTTAATGTGAAAGTCGATGTTATTGGATGAATGCAGGGCATCCATCACCTGACTCTCTACAACTCAACTGAGACACCAATTATTGCAAAAGGAAAGAATTACTTATGTGGCCAAAACAATCCACTGCACCATACAATGCCAGCCCTTCACCCAGACAACTTAAATTACAACATTTGTCAGAGGGGTCAGGTCAGAATATTTCAAAGGCTTCCAAGGTGAAATATAACATGTAGCCAGGGATGAGACCTCATGTCCTGGTCCTCTGTCTCATGCTGTTTTCTACCTCCACATTCAGTTAGCGTAGTATCACAGTAACAAGAACAATCTTGAAAGAACTAGAACTACCACTCACAAGTATCAGTCAAAGGCCCCAAATGTTTTTTCTTATTGTTGTTGTTGTTGTTGAGTCTTTCTTTGCTAGTGTTCTGCAATGTTCGTCCTGCCTCCTGTCCTTTCCCCTCTAGCCTGTATACAGCTACTCAAAGTCTGAGTATTTGCAAAACCACTAAAATCACATTAATGTAAGTTAACATATGATTGCACTACTTGAAAATCATACAAATATACTGGCATAAATTAAATTTCCATCACTAAGTTTATGGAAAACATGTATTTTCCAATAAGTTCCTGATGACTTATATCCTAAAAAATATTATCTATACTATTAATATTACCAAAGTGTGATTCCTTGTTCATTCAAATACAATAAATCTTTATTTCTTTGTTTTATATATGAAATTAAGAACTTGCACAATAACAAAATTGAGCTTTTGGTACCACATTTATTACTAAGTTATTTTAAATAAATATCTACATTTCATTTAGAAAATTATTTCCTTTGAGGCTGGCCACATGGCACAGTTGGTAAAGCTGCCATCTCCAGCTCTGGTATCCCATATGGATGCTGGTTTGAGATCCAGCTACTCCACATCTGATCCAGCTTCTTGTTAATGTGCCTAGGAAAGCAGGGAAGGATGGCCCAAGTACTTAGGAGACCTGGAAGGAGCTCCTGGCTCCTGGCTTTGGTCTGGCCCAGCTGTGGTTATTGGGGCCATTTGGGGAGTGAGCCAGCAGATGGAAGATCGATCTCTCTCTCTCTCTCCCTCAATCTGCCTTTCAAATAAATAAAATGAATCTTAAAATAATCTTAAAAAATTCCCCATTTGAGAGGCAGAACAACAGAGAGTTAGTTTTGAATCTCTAATGACTGGGATAGGTAAAAACTAGGAGCCTGGAATTCCATCTGGGTTTTGGACATGGGTGGCAGGGGCCTAGGCATATGAGCCAATATCTTCTGCCTCTTAAGCTGCATCATGAGAAAGCTGGATCAGAAACAGAGCAGCTGAAACTCAAGACAGCACTGCAACATGGGATTCAATGTTCCCAAGTGGTGGCTTTACTTGCTATTACATGTTTTACCCCTTTATATTCTTTTACAATCAAAAATATATCTCCCTTCCTTTTAGACTCCATTAAATTTCCTGCTAGTGATAAGTCATGCATGGATGTATAGGTAAATAAATTGATATTGTTCAGAATGTTAGAAATTAAACTGCTTGCTACATAGATTTCATTGAAAGATATAAATAATATGGTGTGAAATTATTTTGCCTGACAATTTTATTTATGGTAGAAAGTAAGGCCTACAAATGATCAAAGATGATAGTAATGCTAACCAAAATATGTTATTTCTATCTTAGAATCTAATTATTCCATTCTCCATTTTTCTGACAAGTCACCATACATGAATGTAGTGAGTCTCAGCTTGGGCTAGTGTTGCAATACCTCAGGGATATTGAAAATCTGGGAGGGCCTTTTCAGTTATGGTAGTGACTGAGGAACACTGGTGGCACTAGATTCTTGTTATCAGGCAGTGTTTCAGGACATGGCTGCTGTTACCAGTTATGCAAACTGAGTACCTTGAAGCAACACATTGATTTTCTTAGAGTTCTGTAGGAGTCCAATAGAGAGCTCATGTGTTTAACATGCAGATGTGAGCATGATTACCTTTCTTCTCAAAGTTTCTGAGCATGTCTAGGGGGAGCAACTATTCCCTTGCTTTTCCCAGCTTCTAGAAGATTCCTTTATCAACTTGTTAGAGAGCATTTAAACTATTTTTAAAAGACATTATTTGTTTACTTAAAAGTGAGAGTTACAGAGAGGCAGAGGCAGAGAGAGAGAGAGAGGCCTTCCATCTCCTTGTTCACTCCTCAATGGGCCACAATGGCCAGAGTTACACTGATCTGAAGCCAGGAGCCAGGAGCTTCTTCTGGGCTTACCATGCAAGTGCAGGGGCCCAAGGAATTGGGCCATCTTGTACTGCTTTCCCAGGCCATAACAGAGAGCTGGATTGGAAGAGAAGTAGCCAGGACTTGAACCGGTGCCTATATGGAATGTCAGTACAGCAGGTGGCAGCTTTACCAACTACAGCGCCACCATTTTTGAATGTAGAAAAATTATAACTTTCATTGTCCTTCTGTAGTCACAGAAGTGAAAGCTTCTTTACCATTAATGACACCCATAATTGGAATTGGTCCACCTATTTTATCCAGGCTAACCTCTTTACTCCAAGGACTTAATGCAATCACATTTGAACTCTTTTTTTTTAGGATTTATTTATTTACTTGAAAGTCAGAGTTACACAGAGAGAGGAGAGGCAGAGAGAGAAGTCTTCCATCTGATGGTTCACTCCCCAATTGGCCACAATGGCTGGAGCTGCACCAATCTGAAGCCAGGAGCCAGGAGCTTCTTCTGGGTCCCCCGCATGGGTGGACCATCTTGTACTGCTTTCCCAGGCCATAGCAGAGAATTGGATCAGAATTGGAGCATAGTTTGCAAATATTTTTCCCATTCTGTCGGTTGCCTCTTCACTTTCCTGACTGTTTCTTTTGAAGTACAGAAACTTCTCAATTTGATGCAATCCCAAATGTTAATTTTGGTTTTGACTGCCTGTGCCCCTGGGGTATTTTCCAAGAAGTCTTTGCCTGTACCTATATCTTGCAGGGTTTCTCCAATGCTCTCTAATAATTTGATGGTTTCAGGATGTATATTTAAGTCTTTAATCCATGTTGAGTGAATTTTTGTATAAGGTGAAATGTAGGTGTCTTGCTTTGTGATTCTGCACGTGGAAATCCAATTTTCCCAGCACCATTTATTGAATAGACTGTCCTTAGTCCAGGGATTGGTTTTGGATCCTTGATCAAATATAAGTTTGCTGTAAATGTTTGGATTGATTTCTGGTGTTTCTATTCTGTTCCATTGGTCTATCCATCTGTTTCTGTACCAGTACCATGCTGTTTTGATAACTACTGCCCTGTAGTATGTCCTGAAACCTGGTATCGTGATACCTCCAGCTTTGTTTTTGTTGTACAAGATTGCTTTAGCTATTTGAGGTCTCCTTTGTCTCCATATGAATTTCAGCATCATTTTTCCAGATCTGAGAAGAATATCTTTGGTATTTTGATTGGTATTGCATTGAATGTATAAATTGCTTTTGGGAGAATAGACATTTTGATGATATTGATTCTTCCAATCCATGAGCATAGAAGATTTTTCCATTTTTTGGTATACTCTTCTATTTCTTTCTTTAAGGTTTTGTAGTTTTCATCGTAGAGATCTTTAACGTCCTTCATTAAGTTTATTCCAAGGTACTAGATTGTTTTTGTGGCTATTGTGAATGGGATTGATCTTAGAAGTTCTTTCTCAGCCATGGCATTGTCTGTGTATACAAAGGCTGTTGATTTTTGTGCGTTGATTTTATATCCTGCTACTTTGCCAAACTCTTTGATGAGTTCCAATAGTCTCTTAGTACAGTTCTTTGGGTCCCCTAAATAAAGAATCATATCATCTGCAAAGAGGGATAGTTTGAGTTGTTCCTCCCCAATTTGTATCCCTTTAATTTCTTTTTCTTGCCTAATAGCTCTGGCTAAAACTTCCAGAACTATATTGAATAGCAGTGGTGAGAGTGGGCATCCATGTCTGGTACCAGATCTCAGTGGAAATGCTTTCAACTTTTCCCCATTCAATAGGATGCTGGCTGTGGGTTTTTCATAAATTGCTTTGATTGTATTGAGGAATGTTCCTTCCACACCCAGTTTGCTTAGAGTTTTCATCATGAAAGCATGTTGTATTTTATCAAATGCTTTCTCTGCGTTATTGAGATAATCATATGGTTTTGCAAACTATGCAACAGATAAAGGGTTGATAACCAGAATCTACAAAGAAATCAAGAAACTCCACAACATCAAAACAAACAACCCACTTAAGAGATGGGCCAAGGACCTCAATAGACATTTTTCGAAAGAGGAAATCCAAATGGCCAACAGACACATGAAAAAATGTTCAAGATCACTAGCAATCAGAGAAATGCAAATCAAAACCACAATGAGTTTTCACCTCACCCAGGTGAGAATGGCTCACATTTAGAAATCTACCAACAATAGATGCTGGAGAGGATGTGGGGAGAAAGGGACATTAACCCACTGTTGGTGGGAATGCAAACTGGTTAAGCCACTATGGAAGTCAGTCTGGAGATTCCTCAGAAACCTGAATATAACCCTACCATTCAACTCAGCCATCCCACTCCTTGGAATTTACCCAAAGGAAATTAAATTGGCAAACAAAAGAGCCATCTGCACATTAATGTTTATAGCAGCTCAATTCACAATAGCTAAGACCGGGAACCAACCCAAATGCCCACCAACAGTAGACTGGTGTATTGAAGAGAGCGAGTGTGCAAGGAGCGGAGCAGCACAGCCTCCCATCCTCCCAGCTGGTGTTAGTGCCCGGATGGCAGGCTCTGTACTCCTCCCCTCCAGTCCCCGGCAGCAGTAGGCAAGTGGGGACTGAACCACTGGTTCTCCATGTTCCCGCTGCCAGGGCCGTAAAAAAAAGAATAATAAAAAAAAGTAGACTGGATAAAGAAGTTATGGGACATGTACTCTATAGAATACTATACAGCAGTCAAAAACAATGAAATCCGGTCATTTACAACAAGATGGAGGAATCTGGAAAACATCATGCTGAGTGAATTAAGCCAGTCTCAAAGAGACAAATATCATTTGTTTTCCCTGATCGGTGACAACTAACTGAGCACCAAAGGGGAAACTTGTTGAAGTAAAATGGACACTATGAGAAACAGGGACTTGATCAGTCTTTGTCCTGACTATTGATGTACAATGTAATACTTTATCCATTTTAGTATTTTTTTTGTGCTAGTACTTATTGCCAGGGCCAGAAATAGTTTAATAGTTTATCAAGAATAGTTACTAAGTTTATATTTAGTGATATGATTATGATTAAGTGATATGATTATGGTTAGATCTTGCTGTAGGAGTAGGGTTAGA